>NW_028190295.1:0-115000 GCF_048542155.1 Nylanderia fulva
ATGTATTTCAAGAAAATATACATTGTGGTTATTAAATAACACATAGGTATATTTTAATATTATTACTTGTTAAATTTCTTCTTTTTTTATGTTTATATGATTATTTGCGTTACTTTAATGTTACATATGTAATATGTATTTCAAGAAAATATACATTATGGTTATTTATACAATAATTGTCTGCACAATTATAAAAATAATTGTTTATATATAGTTGCCTTTCTTTCTCACAATTTAAATATAAGCGCGCTATTACTATCAAGAACATGGCGACATGTCACATGATTTCGGACACTGACATCAAAAGAACCGACACGAAGTGCCGCTACTGGTTATACATATACTGTGCTACTGGTTATACATATACTGTGACTCGATGCTCATTGGTCCAGGCGATCTTATGCTATGCGTATGCAGTCTATGCATTTTGTGTGCGATGGCCTTTAGTGCCACAATACAAAAAAGACTAACCAGTAGAATAATAAAGAACAGAGAACAGTGACGAGATTCAGTATTCAGTGAGTGTCCATCATAGAAAGAGGAAGAAGCGACAAAATCGCAGCCATGCACGCTACGTTCTGATATTAAAACGTTGTTTACTGAGGTGTATTCAACGTAGCGATAATGAATACGAAGGAAAAGGAGAAGTATATCGAAGAATTTGATTTTCCATATTGTGATGAATCTTCGAAGTATGAAAAAGTCGCAAAAATTGGCCAGGGCACCTTTGGGTAAGCACGATAAAATTTTGTATTTCAGGTTATGTAAATACGCTAAGTTTTTATGCTCGTATATCGTTATATTTGTGTAATTCGATTGAAAATTCATATCAAGTCTGTGTATAAAATCTTAAGGCCTTCACACAGAGAATTCCATAAGGACGTAAAACGTAAACGTAAGGAAATTGACCAATTTCAATCAAGTATTCAATTTCCTTACGTTTACGTTTTACGTCTTTATGAAATTCTCTGTGCGAAGGCTTTTACATGTGGATTTTTCAATGTTTTATTAGTGTTGATCTATTTGTTGACATAATTAAATTCTTTATTAAACTATTTTAATTTTTTTAAATTAAAATTAAACTATATGTATAAATATATTTATATGTAATATATATTTATATATAATATATTTATATTTAATATGTAAGTTTGCATATTTTTAAAATTTTATTTAGGCTTTTACTAAAGATTCTTCCTATGGAAATAACATTTCTTCACAAATCTACCTATACATAAGAAATAATAATCTATACATGTACCGATTAAACTTTATAAATTTATATTTTATTTTATTTTATATTTTATTTTTTTAATTTTATTTTTTTATATTTTTAATTTATTTTTATATTTAAAAATTTTACATATATCAAGATCAGCGAATTCTTTGCTCGCTACTAAAAAGGAATTTAGTCTGAGCTTTATTATATAGATATTTATTTGTTTATGTATACATAATTTGACAATATGGTTTCTTAATGAAAATATGTAAATTTATCTTATAGATGTAGATTTATCTTATAGATAAAGATTTTGTTTTAAATTATCTAGATAAAAAATAAAATTATACAGTAATTTATTTAGATAATTTCCAGATAATATTATTTTTAAGACCACTTATGTAAACACTGTTATAAAAAAATGTAAATTATAAAAGAGATATAAAAATATATTCCTACTTTTATTTATAAGTTTTATCACTCACTACTTAATTCTACTGCTTAAGTATTTTTATGTGCTACGACTCAACTAAATTATCTGAACATTATTCTAGACAATTTAGTAAAAATAATACTTTTTTTTATCTAAGATACAGTTATAGATAATAGATAATTTTACCATCTATAAATATAAGATAACACCAAAATTTCATCTAAATAATTATCTATATAATTTTCTTTAGATAATGCTACTCTACTTTAGGAATAAATTTTGGAATATAAGAGTTATAAAATTTATTAATTAGAAAAATAATACTTTTTTTTATCTAAGAGATATAGATTATATATATATATAGTTATTTAATAATTATTAACCAGAACTGAATACATTAGTTTGTATCATTTATTTTTTTGTGGCGGTTGTGTACATTTAGAAGTTTATACTATTATTTGTATTATTTATGTATATTCTATGCTTTATTTATACATGATTATCCATACTTTTAAACAGTTTGTTATATCGCATTCTTGGATTTTTAACTGTAACTGAGCTTAGCCATATCATGAGTCAAAATATTATTATATTTAGACTATATATAGAATGTTTTATTTTAAATAACATCGCATATTTTGCTGAAACTAGGGTAATAAAAATAAAGAAAAAATATTTTATGAGTTAAAGGTTGTAACTATTAATCACAAATTATACAACTTTTTTTTAAAAAACAACTATGTTTTTTTTCCACCAATTAATTCTTCTCATTATTTTACTCATTATTTTATACAAAAATAAATATTTTACAAGATATTTTATAGTTTATGTAAAATTATGTCACACAATAATATCTCATAAACTATTCCTCTTTTAGTTGTAATTTTTATGTCAAATATTGCAAGGATTTATATAAAAAAAATTTGGTTTTATTAAGTTGATTTTCAAATGATCTTAGTTAAAATTCAATATTATCATTTTTTTCCTCTTTAATTTTTGTATAAAATATTTTCTCGTTATGGCTATAGTTCAGTAATATTCTATATATATGTGTAAATATCGACTATACATATTAAAATGAAAAACACAGTTGCTTAGTATTAATACAATTTGAACCTTAATTATTAACTAAACGCATCTAACTCTTTATATATCTAATTTTAATTTCTAATATTTAATTGTTCTACAGAGAAGTGTTTAAGGCCAGAGACAAGAAAACGAATAAGAAGTTTGTTGCGATGAAAAAAGTACTAATGGACAATGAAAAAGAAGGAGTAAGTTTATACTATTTTTATAAAACTTTTTTTTTAATACAATGACAAGACTGAAATATTCCATTTATATTACAATTTTCTTGACTCTGAATATGATTCTAGTTTCTACATTGTCCCATCATGTCACAATTTTGAGAAATTTGTGTTCAAATTATAAAAAAGGGTTATTTTTATGTTTTTTATCAAATTTTATTGCAATTAAAATTAAATACATTGCTAAGTTAGAAAAGTTATTTTAAGAAAAATTATTTTATAACTATTTTAATTATTTATAGCATTTTTTCTGAAAATTCCTATGTAATTTGCAATTAGCAGTAACATTTTTTTAAACAACTTTTTTATATCAATTCTCATTATTTTATGCATAAAAATATTGAAGAAAATATTAATAAAACTTTATTCAATATTAATTAAGAATTTAACAAGGCTCTGTAATATAAATATAAATTTAAAGTGTAAGACAGGCAATAAGAGCCAAATCGCGGATGACAGTGCGTTATCCCAACGAAACTAAAATTTTTTCGTTAGAATTAAATACCTGTGCACAAGATACCAAATTTTACTTGGTCACGGCCAAGATTTAAAATTGGAATAATCTCTACAAGAGATTTAATTCCATATATCCCCTCTTCCCCCCTAAGGAATAAATGCGAGAGAAAAATATAGATCCGAAAGTCGCTGAATCGGGAATCGAACCCGAGACCTTTCGCTTGCCGGGTGACTGCTCTTCCAACTGAGCTATTCAGATCCTTTCGATTCAATATTTCTTAATGTTGTGTAATGTTTCTTAATGTTGTGTTTCTTAACTTATTGCAATTACATTTTTTGTTGTAATTTCTTTTAAAAATGATATAAAATTTTGTTGCAGTTCCCTATTACAGCATTACGAGAGATAAAAATATTACAATTACTGAAACATGAAAATGTTGTCAATCTTATAGAGATTTGTAGGACACGAGGTAAATAATACATTTTACAATCATTAATAAATTATAAATATGTATATATTATAGTATATTTTTCATAAACTTTTCTATAACATATATATATTTGAATTTATAATAAGAAAAAAAATTAATTTGAAAAAAAATCAATTTTGTAACTTTCTTCTATTGTTTGTGAAAATAAAATATAAATAATATCATTTATCAAGATACTATTATTCTCACAATTTTATAAATTTTTATTCTTAAAATTTTTGTTTCGTAAAAATAATTATTAAATACCTAATGTTGATATTAAATTGATATACGTATAAATATTAATATATAATTTCAAATTTCTCTCTCTAAATATAATTAATTTTTATAACTTTTATATATTTTCAGCAACCCAGTACAATCGATACCGTTCTACTTTTTATCTAATATTCGATTTCTGCGAACATGACTTGGCTGGTTTGTTGTCAAATGTAAATGTGAAATTTAGCTTAGGGGAAATAAAAAAAGTCATGCAACAGTTGTTAAATGGTCTTTATTATATACATAGTAATAAGGTAAGAAATTATTATACACATGTTCTATTTTTTTATAAGTCTAATTAATAGGAATGCTTTATTTATTTAATAAGATTATTTTATTATTTTATTACCAAATGATAAAATTTTACACTTATTATACATTCAATAATCTAACTAAATTCAATAATATATTTAATATGATTATTTTTTAATGGATTAATTTATTATAACGATAACAATGATGTTGATGATACCAATCATGATTGTTATTATATATTATTATAAATATTTATATATATATATATATATATCATAATACTATATATTATTGTCGTAATAACTAATAACGATAATAATGCATTATTTCATATATTTCAGATTTTGCATAGAGATATGAAAGCTGCTAATGTTCTAATAACAAAAAACGGTGTACTAAAATTAGCTGACTTTGGCTTGGCACGAGCATTTAGTACAAAAGGTTCGAATCGTTACACAAACAGAGTGGTTACTCTTTGGTACCGACCACCAGAGCTTCTACTTGGTGATAGATGTTACGGACCTCCTGTGGATTTATGGGGAGCTGGTTGTATCATGGCGGAAATGTGGACAAGGTATGTATTTTCGCCTTTCCGTCTGGCATGATTCCTGTACGTAACTGTATAATTGTATAAATATACTATTCATCTCTACAGGTCTCCTATAATGCAGGGTAACACTGAGCAGCAACAGCTTATATTGATCTCACAATTGTGTGGCTCGATAACGACTGAGGTGTGGCCTGGAGTTGAGAACTTAGATTTATTTAACAAAATGGAGCTTCCTAAAGGACAAAAAAGAAAGGTAAAATACATACAGGGTGTCCAATTTTGAACTTTTATTTTTCCTACAACAAAATGTTTCAAACAAAAGTTGATTAATTTAAATGGGGACAGGAGATGATGCTACTGACTTTTTTAAATGGCCAAAAAATGTTTAAGAGATATTTTATAACTTGTTTAACAATTTTTTACATAAACTATAAAATATCTCGTCAAAATATTCAATTTTCAATAATCTTAGCTTAATACATTTAAACACAAAATAATAAAAAAAAGGAAAGGAATCAATTGATGTAAAAAGACAAAAAAGCAGAGTTGAGAAGTAACGCGTTACTTGTAACGTTGTTACCGTTACTTTTTTTCAGTAACGATCGTTACTTTTTTCTATCTGTAACGGTAACGGTAACGTCGTTACATTTTTACAGTAACGGTAACGAATGAGCCGTTACTTTTATCGTTACTTTTTAGTTCTTTCTGAGTTAATATCAAATTAATATAATAAATAATAAAGATTACATGCAATAAATGCAAATAAATATTTAATATTAAAAAATGCTTCTTATATATAATTATACATTTTAATAATAATAGGCTCTAGCATTACAAAAACCGAAAATGTAACGAAAAAGTAACGAATCGTTACTTATTGAGCAACGGTAACGCATGATTTTTTAAAATCAGTAACGAGTAACGGTAACGCGTTACTTTTATAGAGTAACGGTTGCAACTCTGCAAAAAGTATGTAATTTGCAACTAGCAGTTACTAACTTTTTTTAAAAAACAATTAAGTATTTTTTTTATAATTGATTTCTCTTGTTATTTTGTGTATAAAAGTATTGTTGTGTGAGGTAAGATTGATGAAAAATGTATGTTTTATAAGATATATATATATACATATATATTTCATAGTTTATAAAATATGTAAAATTCAAATATTTTGTAAACTATATATTTGTTGGCCATCTTATCCTTATAACTTTTTATAGTAAATATTACGAGGAATCAATTTATATATAAAAACAATTGAAGCGAAGAAAACAGGAGAGCCAATTAAGAGCCAAGCGTGGTAATTAGTACGCTAGTATAATTTTGAATAATTCTATTTTATATATTTGTTAAAATATTCTATTTTATATATTTTTTAACAAATATTTGTTAAAAAATATATAAAATAGAATTATTCAAAATTATACTAGCGTACTAGTATACTAATTACCACGTGTGGCTCTTAATTGGCCCTCCTGTTTCCTTTACATTATATTGATTATTTGAGCCATATATTTAGAATAACAATTGAAATAGTTCCATTTAATAAAATATAATTGACCTTTAAATAATCTTGAAAATTCACCTTTTACAAAAAGATACTTTTTTAAAAAATCTTTGCTGAAACTATTTTTTGTATTTAATTTATTTTATTTTTTTGTATTTCCTTAATTTCAAAGATATTCGCCTGGGAAAATTAAAATGAAACCTGTATAATTTCAATCAAACAATTAGTTTCTGCAATTATATGATTTTATATATGTACAGGTGAAGGAAAGATTAAAGCCGTATTTGAAGGACCCTTACGCCTGCGATTTACTAGACAAACTCTTAATTCTTGACCCTACCAAGAGATGCGATTCCGATTCGGCGCTCAATCACGATTTCTTCTGGACTGATCCGATGCCATGCGATCTCAGTAAAATGTTGGCGCAGCATACTCAAAGCATGTTCGAATATCTGGCACCACCGAGACGACCTGGCCACATGCGTCATCCGCACCATCAAGTACCTGGGGGACCAACCAAGTCGAGTTCCAGCATGGCCGATAGTGGATACCAAGATCGCGTTTTTTAGTACAATAAATGTGATTACAATATTTATGTAATATAAACATTTTATAATTTATATATGCATATATATAAATTTTTATATGAAAGATTATTTTGTAGTTACAATTCCATCTTGACTTTATATTTGTATATAATTTTCATATTTGGTTATTCAATTTATTTTCTTACATATCTATCTATAATTACATCACTGTTGTATATATATTCTTCAAATCGACTTTGCAACTAATAAATCGATATTGTTAAATGTCTCACAATCAGACATATTTTCTATACTTTATTTAATAGATAAATATTTATCTTTATAAATATATTTATAAAGATTATAAATTATACTTTAAATGAAATATATAATACTTTAAAATATGTTATATATATTTTTTTTTTAATTTTATATAATTTTTTATAATTATATATAATTAAAGAACGATATATTTAATTCGACCCAAACTAGCCAAGAAATTTTTATTTTATTTCCACAACGTTTCGACCATCTGTTTTTGGTCCTTTTTAAGTGAAAAACTAGAATGGTACAATTAATTAAAATTAATAAACATTTTTGATGTTAAACGCAAGAATTAAAAATTTAAAAAAAAAAAATTTTATATACTCAGTTTTTTGACGATCCATCATAACGATAAGAATCGGTTACTTTCTTTCAAAAGTTTTTTCAAAAGTTATTTCAAATGTTTAAAAAAAAAAAAATTCCGATAATCATATTGTTTAATAATCGTGACAACAGTGTCAACTAACTGCGCCTTTATCAATGAAATATGTAAAAAATTTTTAATTCTTGCGTTTAACATCAAAAATGTTTATTAATTTTAATTAATTGTACCATTCTAGTTTTTCACTTGAAAAGGACCAAAAACAGATGGTCGAAACGTTGTGGAAATAAAATAAAAATTTCTTGGCTAGTTTGGGTCGAATTAAATATATCGTTCTTATTTTAAATACCACTAGCGACGTTTTAAGTATTCAATTTGATTTTATATAATTTCTTAAAATACTTTTTCAAATTTAATATTTGAAATTTAAAGCAATTGTATTTTTTTTGTAATTGTATGAGTTGGAAAATCTTAAAAAAAAGCGGACATTTAATATAAAAATTTGTATCTAAAAATTTTTAATTTTATTTGGAATTTTGAAAACAAATGTCTGGCAAAAGATTAGGAAATTTTATTATAATATTTAAAAATAGACATCCTCTCTCTCTGTTTTTGATCATACAAAGTATCAGACTATTCTTAATAAGTAACATTTATAATAAGCAAGCAAATTTATAATTTTTACAGATTGCTTTATCATCATATCTCGATGTCAGCATGATTCTTTATTGTTAACACGCGATACATGCGATGTATTGTTTTTAATTTATTGTCTAGTTCTATTTCATTTTTGTTATAGTAAGATTCATTTTGTCTTTACGCAAGCTATATAACTTTTGGTAAATATCTCCTTTTAATATTATTTATTTTTATTTATTTATTGGTATCATTATAATACTAATTGTTTTTTAATTATTATTTTTTTAAATATAATTATATATAATTATATAAAAATTTAGATGTTGCATCATAAAGAAAATTAAATATCACACATAGTTTATTTAATAATTTCTGATTTATTTCTTCATATATCTTATTTTCATCTTTTTATCGATTTTACTATTTATTATTTATATTTATTTTTTTAAAAATCAATACAAAGTTTCGTTCGTATATTGTAAATACAACTAGTGATAGATAAAAAGGCCAACTTATCGAGCAATTATTAGAGTTGTTCTGTCAAATAAAATTTATTCCATGTATAAACTAAACATAAAACATTATGTGAAAGCTACAAACATTCTATACTTAAACTTAAGCGAAAATTACAATCATTATAAAATAAACGTTTCAACCGCACGCGGTCTTCCTCAGTATTATATTACAGTAATTATTAAAAAATACAAAACCATACAAAAATTCTACATAATATCGAAAATTAATGTTATTAGTTCTTCAATAAAAGTCGAGAATTTATAAGCAATTAAATAAAAAATTGACGATTAACGTATGTCAAAAATTAAAATATATATCCTTAACAATTAGCAATATGCTTACTTGATATCGTCCTTCTTGACAATAATTTTAACTACGTTTTTTTGAAAAAGTTATTGAAGATGACACAAGACAAGACCAACAATATAAAAAGACACCTCACTTCAAACTCTACTTAATCGAAGAATGTGCGTGTTTATATATGATCTAATACCTATGTTTAAACCGTTAATGTCTTATTTGTCTTATTATTATTTATTGTTTGCTAATTTATCCAAAATATCAAAATAAGACTCGAGTAATTCAGTATCTTTGTTTAAATTTAGCCCATTTGTTTGTTCTTTAATAATATGTAGCATCTCAGAGATGAATCTTTTATAATAATTATTTTCGTTGTCCAGAATCTTTACGTTATCCCAATTAAATGTATGGTGTTCATTTCTTATGTGTTCAGAAATTACTGAATATTTCGTTAAGTCCAACCTGATATTATTTTTATGTTCTTTTATTATGGTCTACATCTTATGTAGGCCAAACGAGGAGGCAATTACAGACGAGACTAAAAGAACATAAAAATAATATCAGGTTAGACTTAACGAAATATTCAGTAATTTCTGAACACATAAGAAATGAACACCATACATTTAATTGGGATAACGTAAAGATTCTGGACAACGAAAATAATTATTATAAAAGATTCATCTCTGAGATGCTACATATTATTAAAGAACAAACAAATGGGCTAAATTTAAACAAAGATACTGAATTACTCGAGTCTTATTTTGATATTTTGGATAAATTAGCAAACAATAAATAATAATAAGACAAATAAGACATTAACGGTTTAAACATAGGTATTAGATCTTATATAAACACGCACATTCTTCGATTAAGTAGAGTTTGAAGTGAGGTGTCTTTTTATATTGTTGGTCTTGTCTTGTGTCATCTTCAATAACTTTTTCAAAAAAACGTAGTTAAAATTATTGTCAAGAAGGACGATATCAAGTAAGCATATTGCTAATTGTTAAGGATATATATTTTAATTTTTGACATACGTTAATCGTCAATTTTTTATTTAATTGCTTATAAATTCTCGACTTTTATTGAAGAACTAATAACATTAATTTTCGATATTATGTAGAATTTTTGTATGGTTTTGTATTTTTTAATAATTACTGTAATATAATTACTGAGGAAGACCGCGTGCGGTTGAAACGTTTATTTTATAATGATTGTAATTTTCGCTTAAGTTTGAGTATAGAATGTTTGTAGCTTTCACATAATGTTTTATGTTTAGTTTATACATGGAATAAATTTTATTTGACAGAACAACTCTAATAATTGCTCGATAAGTTGGCCTTTTTATCTATAACTAGTTTTATTTTTTTTATTTATTATTTGTTTTTAATTATACATTATTTAAATAGATTATTACAGCAAAGAAATGATATATATATATATATATATATATATATATTTCATTTTTATGTATTGCCCATATAGCACAAAATATTATAAATATTTTCAAAAAAATATTTCTAAATATTTCTATAAATTGCATAAAAACATTTTAAAATAGTGTTAGGAATATTTTAAAATAATTTAAAAATTTTTTGTGGTAATATTTTTTAGAATATTTTAAAATACTTTTAAAAATATTTTTTAAAATGTTCTTTTTTATCACTCATTGCAGATAATATTTTCTTAAATATTTGATATGTATTTTTGAAATATTAAGTTTAAATTTATATATATATATATATACATATATATATATATAGTCAAAAATATTTCTGAAAATATTTTAAAGCATATGAACATAGAAACATTTTAAAAATATTATTGAAAATTATTTAAAAAAATTTTTTTAGTGTTTTGTGCTGTATGGGTGGTTTTATTATAATATTTATATTGTTATATTTATATAATTTTTTACTATATATAATTATTATATAATTTTATTATTATAATTTATTATAATTTTATTTTAATATTTATTGTTTATTTATCCCAGTAAGCAAAAAATCATTACTACAACGTTATTATTGCTGTCAAGTATGTAGTTGTTAACATTGTATGCAACATCATTATGAACAAACTTTGACATTGATCTATCCCAGGGAGAAATGGCATGTTGAAAAGACGTCGAATCGATGTCTTTTATATGCGTCTAAGTAAGATCTAATTTGACGTCTATATAGACGGACAAATCTTTGAATTTCGACACCATCTAGACGTTAATATAAACGTCTATAAAATGTCTAATAGACATCTAAATAATTGATGTAACGGCTGTATTCAGCAGAAAAAGTAGCGTTGCAAATGTTGTAAAATTGATGAATCTAATAATGGCGTATAATTGGCGTATGCTTTTAGTTTTGACTAAACCTAAGCTCATACAATACTCAAATTCAATAATTTTACAACAGACACTTCTACTTTCTCTGCTGCGAACGCAGGCAATAAGTGCAGTATTACGTACACCATTCAGTGAACATTTTATTTTAATTCTAAGTATATTTTTATTGTAAAATATAGAATAATGTAATATTCTAATCAAAACAAATTGCTCAGTAAATATTCATTGAATTGTAATATTGGATGCATGCAAATATATTTTCTTTAGAAAATTTACATTACCTTTTTAATTTACGAATGAAAAAAATAGAACCAACACTAAAATTATTTGGATCTTGGTATTTAGATTGTTATACATATATTTATATAATTGAAACTGAAAGGATGGAAAAGACACTTTAGAAAATAATTTTATATGTATTATTAACCTTATATCTATTTTTTATTAATATGTATTGGACAATTTCAATACAGGATAATCTTTGTTGACATACTGAAAACTCCAGTATATGCCATCTTATCGTGTCTTGATATATATATATTATAAATATATATATTTTATATATGTATATATATATACATTCTTTATTAGTGTACATATATATTCTACATATACATACTTCAACTAAAAACTTTTATATGTAATAATTCAAATCAAATTTAAACCTGACAATGTCTTATCAGTTACATAAATAAAAAATAAGACAAATAATATTCAAAATAAAGCAGCAATATCAAAAATACAATAACAAAATAAAAATGACATAAGACTTCGCAAATTGCACATGAATAGAGATCATATTTCACATTCAAGAAAAAAAAATAATTAATTGCATTTTATGACGAATATTAAATGACCTCTTCCCTTTTAATGGGAAACCTCCCCCGTGCTAATTTGTATCGAGAAAAAGACCTTGTAAAGAGTCGTCTAAGAATAATAAGATATCACAACGCAATATTCTCGTATGCGAGCACTTTTTACCTCTGCTTTTCTTATACATTAGATTCTGTTAAAAATAAAAAAAATGAAATTGCACATTTTATTGCTTACGCCCAGCAGCGTTTCGTAGCCAATTTCTGACTGCATTTAAGGCATCTTCCAAATCACTGGTAGGAAATTTTAATAGCATAACTCCTAGAAAAAAAAGAAATATTTATGAATTTTTTCTACAATAAACTTAAGATGAAACAAAATATTGAAAAGAAGATAAAATACCTTGAAATAATTCCCATAGTTTCAGTTTCTTAAATGGCCTTTTATTAACTTTAGCCTTTTGAGGATTATGACCATCAAAGTTGAATTGTTTCGCTAAGGAATTAGTCATCAATTTGGTCATAAGTCTTGATGCTACAATTTTTTCATTATCACCTAACGGTTTTGTAGCTTTTAGGTAAGATGGGAAACAATACTCTCAATCTACGAAGTAAATCATTTAACTTCTTCATAGATAACACACCTCCTTCAAGGGCCCACTCCCTCAATGTTTTTAAAACATAGCGTCCTCTCTGTTCGTCATTTTCAAATTCAATCATTAAATCATCATTTTCTTCATCGTTACTATATCTGTTAGCATCATTAATTTCAACACTTCTTTCGCTGTCATTATTCTCATCTTCAAAATGTAATTCACTGTCATTGTCATTATTATAATTATTGTTATCATCCATATTTTCATTTTCAAGTTGATCGATAGATGCATCAGATTCTGTTGATACTTCAGAATTTGTTTCTAATAAAGAAATATCTTCAATCCCTGGAATGGGCAGCATTTCATTATTCTCTTCATCGGATGAAACCTTTTCATTGGATGAAACCTCTTCATCGGATGAAACCTCTTCATCGGATGAAGCCTCTGTCTTGTAGACAGTAGTAATTCGATTTCTTAAATCGTCCAATTTTCTTTGATTCCTACATTGCCTAACTAATTCATTAATTATTTGCTTGTTCGTATTTCTACGACGATTCCTACTTTCCTATGATAGATGTAAAAATAATACAAGAACAACATCAGTACTAAAATATATTGCTTATACTGCATTCACAATAATGTTATGTAATAAATTTTGATAATAAACTTTAAATAAATAATAGCAAAAAAGAAGCAATAGTGACAATATTATTATTAATAATTCCGTATATGTTGAGGTTAGTTAAAGAGTGAGTTAAAGAAAAGTGTATATATAAGAGCATACAATATTTTTAATTAAATAAATCAAAATAATTTATTAATATATATATAAATTATGAACTATTTATATGAAAATTGTAATTTATTTATGAAACAATTATAACCTACAGACGACTTGAGGCACAAAAGTAAAAAGTAGATTATTAAGAAATTATAAATTATGAAGCACTTACCGGTGGACTTTCACTCATTTTTGTTGGTGATGACTTCTTTATTAGAATAGCAATCGATCCAGCAGATTTATTCTGTAACTTTTAACGCATGCGTTATAACTATAATTCATTTGTTAACCATGAATTCGTCGACGATACGACGACTAACGCATGCGTTACAGTTATAACGCATTTGTTAAAAGTTACAGAATAGGCCTCCAGAAGAACAAATATTATCACAAGCACAGTTCAACATTCAACGAACTTCAACGAATGATCATCGATCACGGAACAATAACAGAATGAGTTCGTTAACTCGTTGCGTTAAGTTGGTACTATATTTAGTCGCAAGGCGGTGTCGCAACTCGCAACTTATCTTTTATACGACAGTTAAATCAAAATAAGCGTTATCGAACCAATCATTTAAATAATTAAAGTTATATTTTCATATAAAGTTTCCTCATACATAATTAGTAAATATATATATATAATATATATATAATAATTAATTTACTTTATTTTTATAATTAATTAATATATTACACACACAAAGAGAAATTATACAACACAAATAAAAAAAAAAATATATATATATATATATGGATCACATATATATTTTATATATAAATTTTAATATATGTTTTTTTACATGAAAAGTATTTTATTATGGATTAAAATGAAATGTTTATTGATGTCTGGCCTGATTGTTTTAGCAAATAATATCGACGTCTAGTCGACGTCTAATTTGAACTGAAAAAGTTATAGACGTTATTTACGTCTAATCGACGTCGATCCGATTTCTTGTTTCTCCCTGGGATAGACTATCTAGAGGTTTCAGTAATGTTGAAATTAATGTTTTTAAAATATTTTATTAATATTTTGAGAGCATTATGTTATTAAATAATATTTTTAAAACATTTATAAAATTTCAGTTAAAACATTTTTTAGAATGTTTATTAATAATATTTTAAACATATTTATACAACATTATCATAACATTTGGAAAATTTATACAAAATCAACATTATAAAATGTTGATTAAATATTTCTTGCTTACTGAGATATTTTATTGGTTTTATTATAATATTATTATTCTTTAATTGTTATATATATATTAATTAAATAAATGTGTATAAAAATTTAAATATAGATGCTATTCATGAAAGAAATTTTTATTAACGAAAAACAAAAGTTTCTAGTCTATATAATTTCTATGTTCTATGTTCTAACTAAGATAAACGTAACCTTAAATTATAACCTGAAGAAAACAGCGATGTGATATAAAAGTATTGAAGTATTAATTAAACGATGTTATTCGAAGACTTTGATATAGATTTTTAGTTAAAATAACGATATCATTTTTAATAGCACGTCAAGAATATGACTGGATTATTTGCAATTTGCATAATCTTCTTAATCTTTTATTGTTTTTTCACCCGGTAAGTATTGAAATTTATATTTAAAAAAAAACCAACATAAAATATATCATATAATTATTCTGTTTAATAGGATAGTACCAAGATTATTAGCATGGATAGTAAAACGTTGTTATAAAATTCATTTGCAAGTAGGCCACATTTCTTTGCCTTATTTTAGACTTCGTGACGTCAATATAACTAAAAATGGTTTTACACTGGTGAGTCATTCAAGTCATTATGCAAAAAAAACTAAAATACAATATTTAATTATAATATTTAATTTCAGCAAGTTGAAGAAATACGCATACGCAGTAGTTTCTTCAGCAGTGATGTAGCAAAATTACTAGCCGTTGTTATGAAGGATGTTAGAATAAATAGGGATGTTCACCCAGCTTGTAAGATAAAACAGTCCGATGAACTGTTAGATTTTCGAAATAAGAAGATACCTCCAATAATAATCAAATCTGTACAGGTAATAAAATCCCAAGTAACAAACTAACATCATTAAACATCAAAATAATGTCATTTTGATATCTCATGACATCATTTTATGTTTAATGACATCATTTTGATATATCATGACATTTTTATGTCTCATAATCCCAAGTAGCAAACTAACATCATTAAATGTTAAACTGATGTCATTTTGACGTCCAATGATATCAGTTTGACGTTTAATGACATACTTGCTTCCTGGAATATATAGATTTGATATAGATAATATTATAGTTTTATTTTTTATCATAGAATTATGTTGTATGGAATATGGGGTGATTTTTTATTAATTCTTATATATTTATTATAGTTTATGGCTGTACATGTAGAAAATATAAGCGTACTAATTCTTGGAAATGGCTGGTTGGCTAATGGAAATGCAGAAAGCTTGAGCCTGGATGCCAGCATCGTACATGGTGCGTGCACACTTTTAGCATCCGCCACTATTGTTGGTGGAACTATGAAATTACTGCAACATGCTTCCGATGCGTGTCTTTCCCAGGTAACATTTGCTGGGACAGTTGAAGCTACCTTCAAAGCTCAAGGAGAACTCTCAGTTGAGGTACAACAAAAGTTTTCGTTTTTTAATACTTGAATCTAAATGCAGGAAAAATCTTTTGAAAATAAATATTTTGCTAATATAATATACAGAGTATTCTATTTTAACTTAGACACTCAAATATCTCTAAAGTGATGTAAAGAAAAAACACATAGTTGTTTTTAAAAAAAGTATGCAACTGCATGTTGCAAATCACTTTTTTTTTTAACAATTATCTGTTTTCTTTATACCAATTGATTGCTCTAATTATTCCGTGCATAAAAGTATTAAGGTAAAATGACCAGAAATTGAATATTTTACAAGATATTTTACATTTTATTATGTTAAAAAATTGTTAAATAAACTCGAAAAGTACTTTATAAAAATATACTTTAATATAGTGTTTTGGAAATCTCTTGAGATAAGCTATAAGAATATACAATAAAAAGTGGAGGTTCATGATAAAGAAGTGGAAAGTGACCTACAAATGATTATTCAAGGTTAAATTAATGTCTAAGTTAAAAAATAGGGCATCTTATATACAAATTCTGTTTTATCATTTCACAATAGTATTTTTAATAAACAAATCTATCTGATTTACAGACATTATGCATCGGAATAATTCAGACCGAAGGATCCGGTGGTGCGGGTCTCGTTCAGTTTTTGAAAGATAGAAGAACGTTAAATACTACGACTTATACATCTAGTGATGCAGATAATGATCCTTCTAATAACTTGATGACCAGGATAGCTCCTATTTTACCCAAAGTAAGCACTTTTTACTATAGATAAATTAATAAATGTGAATTAGAGAGACATCAATAATACTTTTTAGGATTTTACATTGAAAATCGGCAATTCGTTAATAATAGCTGGTAGGGAAGACAGCAATATGATAGGTTTGGAAGGTACTTTGAGGAGTCTTCAAGTTCATGCAAAATTTCAAGCTGATAGAACACGATTAAACTTTACTGTAAACCTCGACGGTCTGTGCATACGTGGAAAACTTCCCATTTTGACCCTACATTCAATGTCAATTGATACAAAGGTAAAAGTTAAAGAAGTATATTAACGAAAATATATTAAGAATGCAATTAAATTACACTTGTTTAATTTTTGT
Organism: Nylanderia fulva; assembly: GCF_048542155.1. NCBI lineage: Eukaryota > Metazoa > Arthropoda > Insecta > Hymenoptera > Formicidae > Nylanderia > Nylanderia fulva. The sequence goes on from NW_028190295.1 coordinate 17,354, forward strand.
ATTCAGCTGGAGGAGAATATCTCATTTATCTCTATACAACTGAACACTCTTTCGATAATGTACGATCATAAGGACTGGGAATCGTTGCTATATATTAATGAAAATAATATTTCGAAACCTGTCAGCAATATATCGTTCAAGAACAGGTTACCGAATTTTGAAGTAACGTTAAATACCGAACTGTATGATTCTTCATTGAATATAAAATTGCCGGATGTACAAGAGGCAGCTTGCAGCGTCACGCACATGAAATTTTCATTGAATTTATCTACAGGTGCCTAAATTATTTCTTTAATTAAATTTTTTTATTGAATTAAAATATATGTATACATATATATTTCTTTTTAATAAAAATTATATATATATATATATATATATATATATATATATATATATATATGATCCCCCACCCACTGGTACGCGGGGGTAAAAGGGGAGTTGAAAATTTTAAATTGGACTAAGGGTCGAGTGGGGGCTCAGTCATAGCAACTTAAAAAATTAAGGGTGTGTTTGTTACGAAAAGACCTTTCAAATGAGCCCCCTATTCGACCCTTAGTCCAATTAAAAATTTTCAATTCCCCTTTTATCCCCGCGTACCAGGGGGGGGGGATGATCAATATCCATGTCATAGGGTAGCTTTTTTAAAAAATCAAAATACGTGTTTTACTGTTTTTTGATATTTTCATTTTTACAGAAATTATTTAGGGTTTTTCACACTTTTGACAAATCCTGTATATGTGTGTGTGTATATATAGATCAATATTATGTATTTTATTATGTCTTTTATGTCACAGAGAAAACGGAAAATTTAAACACAGAATTAGTCTTGGAGTCTTTATATTGTACTTTAAATGGTGCCAATGGTAATATCTCAGAAACGTCTCATCAATGGGGCAGTCCATTGTCTATAGGAGTATTGTTAGCAACAACCCATAATAATGCTATAGGAATTGCAGTCGACGCTCTTGTGACAGAATGGAGTTTGGAACTTGCAAAATTTCTCGAACAAGCCTACAAGTAATAATAAAACTATATTTTATACAATATTAATCATATAAAAAGAAAACATAAAAATAAAAATAAAATGATTATAGGTGCTACAAAAAGTATGAGCAACCAGTGGCGAAGAAGCAAGTTACAGTATCTTATAATCCTATCCAGTTGAATCTGAAAGTAACAAATTGCAATTTATTTTTTATTGCAGAAAACAAGCGTAAGTTTAGAAGGTGTTTTATTTTAATACAGTCGAATATTGCTAAAATTAAAAGTGAATAGCTTATGAGATTATATATTTTGTACTTTAATGTGATACATAATTTTATATAAACTATAACATTCATTTTCTAATGAAATCTTACCTCAATACTTTCGCACATAAAATAATGAGAGGAATCAATTAATATAAAGAAAACGTATAGTTATTTTTAAGAAAAAAATAGGTAACTGTTAGTTGCAAATTATAGCTTCTTATACCAAATAATGTGAGGATTTATATAAAAAAATAGAGCGATTTTATCATAAAAAAAAGTTGATCTTCAAATAACTTTCAAACCTGGCCTTTCTGATCTTCAAATTTGACCTTGGAAAAAAAAAAAGACTAGCAATATTCGACTGCATAAATTAAAATAAAACATGTAAAAATTTTTCTTACATCTATTTCAGTGTCCATAATGACGCGTTTAGACATAGCTACCTTGGAACAAAGCACAAAGCGATTCGTGGGTGTGGCTGAAGGGATAAGCGCGATAACCCTTAACAAGGACGAGCCGATTATGTGTCAACACGCGCAGGCTGTGACCCATCCGTTTTTAGCGATACGAAAGTGCAAAGCCGCAATTACATTCGATGCGGTAAACATCAGTCTCGAAGGAACTAATCTAGCATGGAGCCCTAATTTACATCTTCGTTTATTGCAAGTCTGGAGGGAGTCTAAAGATTTCAGGTCTATCGTCATGAACGAAATTAGCGCGACTCGTATCGAAGGTAATGATAAATTTATTTTATTGCATTAAGGTAATCCTAAAGTTGTCTGTTTTACTGTGAAAAGTGAAAATGTAATTTACAGCTACAGTTCCTCGTCACGGTCATGTTAGATTGGGTGCGTTCCGTTATGCACTGCAAGTACTGGCACTATGACGTCATGCAAGTGTACTGTTGACAGCGTTCCTTTTTAATTTTGTGCACTTTGAAGCTACTGCAAAATAGTAAAACGGAACGCACTACAGTACGCTTTCAGCAGACTTTAACTAACCTTTTTCGCTAATAATCATCGAGTGAAAAATTGGTGAAATGGATAATACCATTATTGCATTAATTACATATAATTTAATCGAGAATATATGATTCGAGTGAGTCATCAAGTGAAAGCGATTTGGAAATGGAATTAATAAATGAAATGAGACGACAAATTAAAATACCTAGAATAAAATGTAAAAATTACGTTAAAAATATTGTATCATTGTATTCAGATATGGAATTTAAAAGTTAGTTCCACCGTACACATGGAGGTAGCCATCTTGATTACTGCGAGTGCTTTACCTCGCCGGTTGCAGTAATCGCAACAGGAAATAACGTCAAAATTAATGACGTCATATACTCATGATAGTACTTTCGCAGTGCACTGCTATCTATATCGGAACGCTATTGGTAGTACTGTCAGTACTTGCAGTGCATAACGGAACGCACCCATTGTGTCAGAATGACGTCATGCGCAGTCATTCCGCATGACAAAGGGTGCGTTCCGTTATGCACTGCAAGTACTGGCACTATGACGTCATGCAAGTGTACTGTTGACAGCGTTCCTTTTTAATTTTGTGCACTTTGAAGCTACTGCAAAATAGTAAAACGGAACGCACTACAGTACGCTTTCAGCAGACTTTTAACTAACCTTTTTCGCTAATAATCATCGAGTGAAAAATTGGTGAAATGGATAATACCATTATTGCATTAATTACATATAATTTAATCGAGAATATATATGATTCGAGTGAGTCATCAAGTGAAAGCGATTTGGAAATGGAATTAATAAATGAAATGAGACGATAAATTAAAATACCTAGAATAAAATGTAAAAATTACGTTAAAAATATTGTATCATTATATTCAGATATGGAATTTAAAAGTTAGTTCCACCGTACACATGGAGGTAGCCATCTTGATTACTGCGAGTGCTTTACCTCGCCGGTTGCAGTAATCGCAACAGGAAATAACGTCAAAATTAATGACGTCATATACTCATGATAGTACTTTCGCAGTGCACTGCTATCTATATCGGAACGCTATTGGTAGTACTGCCAGTACTTGCAGTGCATAACGGAACGCACCCAAAGTCTAATATCATAATTTTATGATTGTTGATTCACTGTCACGGGAAAAAAGTAATTTTCGAGATATTTTAAACCCAAGTAGCAAACAGACGTCATTAAACGTCAAATCGACATCATTAAATGTCAAAATAACATCATTTTGACATCTATGATGTCATTAAACATCAAAATAACGTCATTTTGACATGTGATGTCATGAAACGTCAAAATAACATCCCAAGTAGCAAACAGACGCCATTAAAAGTGAAAATGTTGTAATTTTGCTACGAGAGATTATTTTAACATCTATGACGTCATTAAACGTCAAAAGAATGACATTTTGACATGTACGATGTTATTAAATGTCAAAATAACGTCATTTTGACGTCTATGGCGTTATTAAACGTCATTTTGACATCTGTGATGTCATTAAACGTCAAAATATCTATAATGTCATAAAATGTCAAAATAATATCCCAAGTAGCAAACAGACGTCATTAAACATCAATATGACGTAATTTTGACATATATGACGTTATTTAGATATTTATGACATCATTTTAATATCTATGACGTCATTTTGATTTCTAAGACGTATTTGAACGTTGAAATCTGAAGTAATGTTTCATTGAAATATCTTTTCATTTAAAAATCTAAGAATTTTCAGCGTGTACTTTCTCGTCTTTAACGTTACAATTTCAACATAATTAGTGAAGAGCTAGGAGCCTTAAACATATAAAAACATCACGTTAGAAAACAAAACGTTTTGAACAAAAGTTTAGTTTTTAGGAAAGAAGTTGATAATCTTGAATTTTAACTAAGATCATCTCAAGATTATTTGAAAGTCAACCTGATTAATTAATTACATTCTCAATATTCTTCAGATATATAAAGCCACATTATTGCAATATAATTTTTTTATTTCATTTTCAGAGGTGCATAGGAAGAAACGCATTCTGGACTTATTAGCCACTAATGGAATCACGGTTTCTATCGACATCTCCACCAAACACTTCCTGATCCTGAGATCCGACCAATTACGCTGGTCGCAAGGCGAGTGGAGGCTCACGTATATCCGAGTTACCTTGAACATCGCTGACGTGATCATGATCGAAGGCTTCGAATTTGTCAGGGTGCTCGAAAACGAGGAGGTGCGAGCGGAGAGGCAGAGCAACGAGGGCTTTGTCCTGGATTGGAACGAGTGCTGGGCACTGAACATTGACTCCATCAAGATCTGCTTCCCCTACGAGCACGAGTTCACGAATGCGATACAGAACGAGCTGTTTAGCATCAGGAAGTGGCTGAAGGAGATCCATTTCTCGCCGAACGCGCCTAAACAGACATCCTTGCCTTATGACCTGATCATCAAGATCAAGGAGTGGACATTCGAGCTCAGCGACGACCCGTTCGAGGTGCGTTTGCGCGACAATTACGAATTACTGGAGGACGAGTATAAGGAGAGCCTGAAGCGTCAGGCGATGCTGGACGCGAAGGTGCAGGAGCTCTGTCGCGCGCACCTGTTGCTTCCTCAGGGCAAGGTCGAAGAGCTCTACGCCAGCCTGAACAAGAAGAATGCCGAGATCTACGTGCAGAGGTGGAAGCAGATGCAGCGCGCTGGTCCTGCACGCACTCGATTGTTTGCCTGGACCATGCTGGACCTGGAGATCCTGACCTTGGCCGACCCCTCTATAAACGACGACGGGGAAAAACAGGTGAGGGCCCTGAAGGAGATGGATCCGGAGACGCCCTGGCCCGAGGATGGCCTGGAGTTCAGCGCGCTGTGGATTCGCGGGATTAGCCTGAAGTGCGCGGAGTGGAAGCTCCAGCTTCGCGACTTCCCGCAGCCGTTGCTCCTGGTGGAGGGTCTGAACGTCTGGGGCAGACTGGCCGGGGCGGAGGCCCTCGCGCCGTTGCGGGCCAAAAGAACCGTCAGAATCGAGATCGGCGCGCCCTGGGAGGATATAGTCGTGGAGCGGGGAATGACGTCTCTCAAGTATTATCACGACTTGAATTGGGATATCGACAAGTTCAGGTACGCTTTCGGGCCGTGCTGGGAGCCGGTGATAGCCCAGTGTAACCTCAGCTTCGAAAAAATTCTGCATCCCTCGAGGGACCCGAGTCCGCCGTTGCCATTCTGGGACAAGATGCGCCTGGCCCTTCACGGCAGGCTGACCCTCTGCGTGAAACAGCTGACGGTGTTGCTGCACGGTTCGCTGGATCCGTACAATACCACTGAGGAGATGGAACTCACGTGGACCGGACTGGAGCTCGACTGGACCCAGGGGAAGATCATCATTAAGGGCGACCTCGACGTCTATGTGCGTACAGCTAGTAAGTATGACGACTGCCGATTGCTACACCTGCCCAACGTCAGATTGGGCATCAAATTGGCCTGGGTGTGTCTCGGAGACCCGCGTGACCATCACGCCGCCGTACCCTGCGCCCCGGATCGCTTGCCCGAGTACTCGAGCAACCAGGAACACGACTCGTTCAGAGCGTTTCGCTCCCAGAATCTCAACGTCAGCCTCTCCCTTGAAACCAAACCGACTGGATCACCTACCCTGGCCAGCGCGCCGACGGCGTTGCTCTACGGTAGCACCCTGAGATGGTTCGAGAACTTGAAGTTGATACTCTCGGGTGCGACGAGACCTACGAGGAAAGGTCCTCTGTTCAGGAACATTAGGCCTAGGAAGAAGCAGCTTAGCAGGCACTACAGGAAGATCCGGTTGACCTTGGCTTTCCATCGTTTCCACGTCAACTACTGGATGTCCTTCGCCATGCAGCGCGGCTTTGAGGTGACTGGCGGTAGAGTGGCCTGCAGCTCGGAGCACAACCTGGCGCTCCACCCGATCGACGATGGGTTGATCCATCGGCCGCGAGCCGAGTGGTCTGTCGTCTACATGAACTGCGAGCTGAGCGACGCTGAGATCTGGTTGAAGAGCGCGCTGCAGGAAGATGAAGTGGAGAGCGCCTCGCTACGCCAGCCAGTGGAGAAGTGCTACTGCTTGAGCGTGGCCCGCGTCAGCTACGGCCGGGAGGCGATGGTCACCGGAGTGAGCGGCGACACACCGATTCATCGGCTGGTCGTGCACGACTTGCGGGGCGCCTGGACCAAGACCAACCGGGACGTCGCATTTGCGCTCTTCGACTCCTTTATCAAGACCCAGCAGCTGAAGAAGAATCTGTCCACTGCGGCACTTAAGGGCTTTCACCGGGACAACAGTTCAACGCCACACAAAAACCGCGCCGCCAGCGTCAGGTCTGCTGTGGTCGATCAGCAGAGCGCGACCACCCAGGTGACGCCGTCTTCCGCCGTAAGCAAGCCGCAGCAGGGCGAGGTGGCGGGGATGCTGCAGAGATTGATAGCGGAGGCGGTGAACAAACCTGTGGCCTTCAGTGATGATCTGTCCGTGCAAACCAGGGGACAACAGCTGCGTGGATTGGCCGCTTGTCATCAAGATGACGTCTTGCACAAAAACTGGCTAAGTATGTGTATGCGCGCCTTGCCTCGTTGTGATCTTGAAAAATGATGATCTAAAGAATGCGATAGCTTATGTGACAAATACGATTTTTTTCCAGTCGCTTTGGTGAACAGTCAGGTGTTATTGAAGGGCATCGAGACTCGTGGATATGTTATTCTGTCGGCGGCTAAAGCGGAGATATTACAGAGAGTCCATCATCCGGTTTGGAAGGAGCGATCTCTCGTTCCAAAGACAACCTGGGTCGGCTCGTTGGAGTGCATGCAGTATTACGCCACCGTCAGCGCGAACATTGACGACAATATCGATGATAATATTATGTGGCTGACCTTGGATAATATACAGGTATATATCTAGCAAAATATATCCACTAAGTAGCAATCTGACGTTATTAGATATCAAAATGACGTCATTTTGACGTCATAAATATAAAAATAATTTTCACGTTTAATGACGTTATGGATGTCAAAGTGACGTCATTTTGACGTTTAATGACGTCGGTTTGTTACCTGGGTATATAAGACATTCCACATCATTTTGACGTCGAATGATGTGGAATGTCTTATATACCCAGGTTTGCTACTTGGGATACTTGTCCTACATATAAATAATATATACATATGTAACAAAATATTAGCATTGTATCACATTGTACTTTAGGAAAAGGATTCTACCATCATAGTAGGCCTGCCGGATGTCCCAGCTCTGGTGGGATCCGGCCAGAGCGTCGGCGGCGTGGTGAGCCAAACGGTGGGAGGCGGTGGCGGTCCTCAGCATCAACTGCAGCGCATAGTGTCCCGATGCAAGTGCGAGTTCTTCTACGTCGGTTACGGCCAAACGTTGGACGTCGGCTCCATGGACCAGGTCCCAGCACCGCCCAGAGAAGAGGTCAGTCTCTGGGAGAGGAAGGATCTGACCGCGGCCGACGCGTTCACGTTGATGCATCACGACTTGGACGTGTGCACCAACTCTTTGCAGTACGCGATGATCCTGGACATAGTCAACAACCTGTTGCTGTATGTAGAACCTAGACGGAAGGAGGCTTCGGAGAGGCTGCAGCGGATGAGGTTCCAGTTGCAGCTGCACTCCGTCGAGGACCAGAAGAGACCGATACAGCAGCTGCAGAACACGGTCCGCGGTTTAGTAGCGAAGCTGAGGCGTCTGGAACGGGAGACGTATTTGGTGCAGAAGGCGCTAGCTGATGAATCCAGCCCAGAGTTATTGACGGAGATGGAACGTCTGGAGGCGAACGTCTTCGAGTGCAAGGAGCAGCTTGGGGCGAAGGCGGAAGAGTTGGACGTCATGTTGAACTGTTACAAGGAGACCACCGCGCCTGCGGCCGCCTCGACCACGCTGAAGGACAAACCGGCCGCGGTGGCCAGGGTGGCCGAGATCTGCTTCAAGCATGCGCAGTGGAGGCTGACGGACGCCGACGGTCAGCTGGGTATCGCCGATCTCATATTGACCAATTTTCTTTATACTAAAACCAGCAAGACCGACGACTCGGTGGAGCACTTGCTGGAGCTCGGATACGTCCGGATGACGAATCTCCTGCCGAATCAGACTTACACGGAGGTCCTTGTGCCCACGGAGCTGCAGAGCAATATGCCTGTGGACCGACAGAGAGCTCTTCGGGTCTTTTGTAGAGAAAAGGCGCCGGTAGCCGGGATTTCTGTGAAGGAACACTTTGAAATTAATGTGGTGCCTCTTACGATAGGTAAATAGGACTAAAAAATTTGTCGATTACCTGAGAAAAGAGGTTCTAGAATCAAGTTCTGATTTTTCCTCCTTACATCTTCAAGTTTGGACCTGTCCTCTTTTAATTCTTGAATTATTTAAATTTAATTTATTATTGTTTTTTAGGTCTGACAAAAAAATTTTTCAATACTATGTTGAAGTTTTGCTTTCCCGAAAGAGATCCGGAAGGCATAGAAGAAGCGCCAGTGCCACAACGCGACTCGTCCTTTTATGTGCCCATCGAGAGAAGAGACGACGTGGAGAAAATGAAAGAGAGAGCGGATAAAAACAAATTGTTTATATACATAAAAATACCGGAAGTACCTGTTCGCGTATCATATAAGGTAACAATCTAAATCCAAGTATAGCAAACTAACGTCATTAAATATCAAAATGATGTCACTTTGATGTCTAATGACGTCATCGACGTTTAATGACGTCACTTTGACGTCTAATGACGTCATTCGCCATCTAATGACATCAAAATGACGTGTGCTTGCCACCTGAAAATAAAAAATGCATAAAAAAGGGAGATGCTGATGATTCAAAGGAAGGAATCAAAACATTTAACGGAAAGTTCAAAAACAAGTTTATTGCGCTTAATTTCTGCGCCTAGCTCTTAATTAGTCCGGTTTCCTTCCTGAATTTCTATTTATATACAGTCCTATTTTTAAAAATATGTTTAAATATATCAAAAATGTGATGTTTTATAAAAAAATGTTTGGTTTTGATGGAAGAAAGTTAACACTACTGATTTTTTTCTAAAGAACGATTTTTAAGATTATTTATATTTTTTAAAAATGGAACCATCTTAATTTTTTTATATAAATAGATTTCTTGCATGATTTACTATAAAAAGTTATGAAAGATGATAAAAAAATGAATAATTTATGAGATATTTTATACTTGAATTTGACAATTTTGCATAAATTATGAAATATGTCGTAAAATATTCATTTTTCGATGAACTGAATTAATGTGGTTCCATTTAAAAATATATATATAAATGATCTTTAAATGATCTTGAAAATTGTTTTTAGTTAAAAGTTAGTAGTGCCAACTTCTTTTCCCCTCAAAACCAAACAACTTCTATTCAAAACATTTTATTCTGAAACACGACGTTTTTAGTATAGTTGAGCAATTTTTTAAAACAGGACTTTTGTTTTTGTTTTATCAATAAAAAAAACTTTTTAAATACAATAATTGTAATAAAATATAAATATATAAAATAGAAATAAAATAATTATAAATAAAAAAAGAGAAAAATATTTCTTTTGCTTCTTATTCTTATTTGTGAATTAATTATTATAATTAAACTCATTCGATTTCATTTTTACAGGGAAACAAGGAAAAGAATCTCGAGGATGTACGTGATTTTGCTTTAGTTATACCAACTTTAGAGTATCACAATGTGACATGGACATGGCTAGATTTGCTTCTGGCTATGAAGAGCGATTCCAGGCGTGTAATTTTGAGCCAAGCCATCAAGCAAAAATTGCAGATAAAACCGAGAGGAGGACCGCCCGAAGAGTCCGTACCACAGGAAGAGGATAAGGCTCGTCTTTTGTTAGGTACCAGGCATCTTCCTGGAGATGCAAGGAAGAAGGGTGTATTTAAGTTTAAATAATTTATATATAGCTTGTACATGTACTAGTTACATGTGTCAGCTATTTGTATTATAATATATATTAGCTTGTTGTATTATAATAATTTATTTATTTAATAGCATTGTGATAAATGTTGTGAGCTTATATATATTTTTGTTTCTCTTGTAAATAAATTCAAAATATTAAATAAAAAAATTATTTTTATATTTCTAATATATATTATCGTGAGGTAAAAAATGATCAGTGTCCCATTTTAAATAATGCATTGCTATTTTTTAAAAATTAAGGTTTTCATCGAAAAATGTTTCATACAAAAGTCGCCGGAATCATTGTATATAATTTTCTTGTATAAATTCATTCCTCATATTTGGCATAAAAAATTGTTGGAGTGGAATAGTCGAAAAATAAATGATTTACGAGATGCTTCATTCTTACACATTTGACAAAAAATATAAAATATTTCATATCACATTGTAATGAAACTTGGCCAACCCATGGTTCTTATATTTAAAATTCATGTGTACTTCTTTCATCCCACAAATTTATAGCGTAGTTTTTTACTGTCCTGTGTACATATAACATATATATTTGTTGTAAAATTTTTATTTAAATAAATTAATTTCACTTTTATACCATGTGTATAAATTTCAATAATTATAAAATCATAAATAATTATATCTTTTTTGAAACCACAAAATATCTTTTAGAACATTAACAAATATGCAAAAATATAGTTTATAACTTCTATTTTAAACTATATATATATATATATATATATATATATATATTTAATTAATAGGTTCAGAAAGATTAGCTATAATCTAAAATCAAATTTATTCTCTCTCTCTCTCTCTCTCTCTCTCTCTCTCTCTCTATATATATATATATATATATATATATATATGTGTGTGTGTTACTTGCATACATAAACACTAAAAGTCCTTTGTCTACCTATGCTAAGCTAATACTTCTCACGTGGTTCGTTGTTCCAGATTCATACATTCGTTCAAACAATTTACAAAACATGTGCTTAGAGTTACAGAGTAATTAGAGGCGCTTCTGTAGTTTTCCTCGCGTATCTCCACGCGTTCAAATCGGCCAGAATTCGTCTGCCATATGCTGTGTGAAGTTCACGAAAAGTGATCTTGGTCCTAGGTATATTCTCTGTCCTCCCAGGCGCTGACCTGACGCTCTGAGACCGATGATGATGATCTGACCTATTAAATGGATTGTGCCGTTGCCTTGGTGGAGCTTTAGGAGAATTTTGTTGAGTCTGTGGTACAGATGCAGTTTCTTCTTCTACAGCATCCAACTGACGTTGCAGCTCCGTCACCATCAACTTCATGTAATCGTAACTGGCACAGGCCAATGCCTTCATCCACTGCTCCATAGATTCCTAGAAGACATCGTAATTCTTATTAAAGATTCCTGGTTAAAAATTACAGTATATCAATATGTATTCACCTGAGATTCTGCTGCTAGGACATAGTTTCTGTTGTTCAAGCCATGAAAGACTATCTTGAAGCCAAACTGCTCCTCATCCTCTGCTAATTCAATTGTACAGCCTTCCAACACAATCATACCCATTGGTTCCTTGTCCCCACGTCGATCAAAGTAGAACAATATATTTCCTTTCAGGACAAACCAGCGTCTTTGATACCCACGATTGACTTCACCGCGTTTGTTCAACCAGCCTTCACGGTCTATGGGTGTTGCTGATGTAGCAAACGCCACCATGTTCTTCTCATTGATCTTCATGGTGTTCAGCAACAAATTTTCATCCAATTTCTAGATAATAATTCGCAGGTGAGATTAAAATTAAATTGTTTGTTATTAAATCCACAACTCAAGGTAAATTTTTTAGTCATGTGAGCAAAGAATACACTTTCTCTTTAATATTGTAGTTTTGTAACATCATATAAGTCTTAATATTTTATTAATTTTAATGTATTATATTATTTGTAAAATTGCAATTTTACTTATATCACTGACGAGGTACTGCTCGTCAGTGCTTTTATTCACAAAAATTGAATTAAATTATTAAAAATGTCTCATTCTTCATATATGTATATATAAATCATATGTTATATATAAATTTTGTGTACAATTTACAATCCAGATTACCTCAAATTAATTTTATAAAATTTTAAAGATGTTCAGATATTTCAGATATTTTTTAGCAACGAAACAAACTCGAACACTTTTTATATTTTATGTGACACATATATACAGTATTCTGTGTTTCTTATATATAAGTAATTTAAACCTTAACTTGAGGCCTGGTCCACAATAGATGATTTAAACCTTAAGAAATTGACTAATCACAGTCGAGTATTCTCCTCATACTTGACTGTGATTAGTCAATTTCGTGAGGCTTAAGAAATCGGCTAATCACAGTCGAGTATTCTCCTCATACTTGACTATGATTGGTCAATTCTTTGAGGCTTGAAAAATCGGCCACTCGCATTCGAGTATTCTCTTCATATTTGATTAGGGGTTACCTAACCTGCCTAAATACGATTAAGGGTCGGCAGTACACCCAGGCAAACTCCGAATTGATATTGGAGACCTCGTGCGGTGACAACGCGAAACTCCGGTTTCAGTGTTGCCAACGCCGAGAAACCAATTCTCGGGTTTTATGTAGTGGTGTATGTCTGTACACGTACATACACCACTGCATCGCTCACGCGGACGCACGTAAGAGAGACAAGGACCGATAATCACGTGTTCTCCTTGTTCCTCTACCGTGCCGGTATACGCGAGATGCCGCCTAAAAATGCTTTCTGGCCTTCCGTAGCAGAAAGCAGTAACGTAGCAAGACTAATAAGCACCCATTTTTGTAAATTTTATATATGCTTATGCACATATGTGGATATATTATTTATATATAAATATATATATATATAAAATATACTAATTTACTCTCAATTATATATGCTACTGTTATTATTTATCATTAGACAATTATAAAACAGAGGTTATAGATTTGGTCTGACTACACTGGCCTCAAATTAAAGTTGTATATATATTTATTTTAACGTTTCGACCATACGGGATGTGGTCCTTTTCAAAAATACAGATTGGAATATCAGAGAGTTACAGCATTTCGTCTTTAAGATGTAAGCGCAAATTATGATTCGGAGAGATTTAACTTGTCAAATAATAAAATATATAAAATAAATTATAAAACATATACATATATAATTTGTAGTGCTATATATATGTTTTATAATTGTCTAATGATAAATAATAACAGTAGCATAATTGAAAGTAAATTAGTCTACAATGTTAGACACGGGTACTTGTTAGATTTGATAATTTATTGCTTATACTTTTTCGAGAGACAAGAATAAGAGAACGAATATATAAATTATTATTAGCTTGTATAGCAATCATAGATTGACGAATATGCGTTGGTTATTCTTGATTTCTTTTCTATTATTGATATTATCGTATAATTTGCTCTATAAATACTTATAACATAAAAGAACTTATGTCGAGTAATAAGGATGTTCAGTATGTATCACCCAGTAAATTATTAGAGTTCAAATATATCAATATCAATTTTTTAATAATATATTGGAATACAGAGAAATGATAAAAAAATATATTTCGGCAATAAAAATTTTATAAATATATTGAAAATATTTTTACTACACGCGCGCGTGCACACACACACACACACACACACACACACACACACACACACACATACACACTATATAAATGCAAAATAATACAGAAAATAAATTTTTAATAAAAATCAACATACCAGCTATTTGTGTGTGCATATGTAGCTGCAAGCATGCAACGGATTTATTACTTGATAAATTTATTTACGGACTTATTTTGCATTTATATATATATATATATATATATATATATATATATATATATATATAGTGTATGTAATTGTAAAAATGATTAAAATATTTTCAATATTTAAAAATTTTCAAGTTTATCGCCTTATATTTCTATAATTTTTCTATATTCTAATATATTGTAAAAAAATTGATATTGATATATTTGAACTCAAGTTTTTTACGTGATTGAATATTATTGCATTGAGCCATCATACGTTACTCGTAAGTTCTTTTACGTTATAATAGTGTTTATGTAGCAGAGAGAAAGAGATAAGAGAGAGATTATACAATATAACTTCAATAATCGAAAAAAATCACGATAACGCTATTGTCATATCTATGTGTGTGCATATATATAAACTTATATATTATATATTTTATAAATAAGTAAAATATTATGCAGACAATGTATACAATATAAAATGTTCAGTTTGTGCTATGCTTCAATCAATAACACTGGTCGACAAAAAATGACTTTTTTCAGGTTCGAAGATTTCCAAAGCGTATTTTTGTAGATTTTTTTCATGCCGATTACAAATTCGGCCGCAAAAATTGCGTATCACGTCACGTTTTTTAGATATCTTGATCTAAAGATGCAAAAATTCGTTCAACGCATTAGTGTTTGTGTCTACATGGATGTTACTACATATGCGATGTAAGAGAGACAAGGACAGAATGATAGTTAGTCTCTCTTTGTTAAGCTGTTAGCTGTCAGTATGTTACCACGGAAATTTCTCCTGCTCCTTATGAATCTAGTGAGAATCTTATCGTCCAGATATTTCATAAAATAAGTGACATAACTTTGGTTTTTTTTTTTTTAATATATTCTTGATATAATAAAGTAGTCCGCCAAAGAGTCGGATTTTGCATTTTTGCTCTGAAAAATTTATAATAAATAAAATACGGACTCCTGGCTAACCCAACCTTACCCGTTACTAGCTGCGCATTCCTTCAAGTTATATTATAAATTTTATTTTCATCTTTTTTTCAATAAATAACTCTTTGGCGGACTGCATTTGAGCTTACTGATTAAGAATATCATAAATTTAATAAGATTCATTCAGTAGTTTTGCTAATATCTGGAATATAAGAATCTCTAATTCCCGGCCGGCCGATAGGCGTCTCCACCATGTCGCCTGCCGACCCTTAAGATTTCAGTATGGTTATATCGTATGTGTTGTATTTTTCGTATAAAAAATAGATTAAAATATATTAAAATATAAAATCTTTTTTTTGTAATTCGTCAGTCCTGTTTATTTTGGAAGAATAAATAAGAAATAGTCATGATGGGTCCTTTGCAAATCATTGGACGAACAAGTAAAATTGGTATGATATATATATTTGATTATTTTAAGTTATGATAAAGGAAAAAAAATGTAATTTATTATACTACAAAAGATAATTTTTTAAATTCTTTTAATTTTTAATAAATTTTTGAAATTTTTGCGTTTTATGACGTTCTAACTTATACATTTGTTTGTGAATAAAAAATCTTATTAAAGCTGATTGTATTTATATAAAAAAACTGTAGTAGTATATATAAAAGGTTATGCATATAAAAATGATTTATTTTTGATAAATATGTATATTTTATTAATTTTGTTCTTTGTTTATTACATAAAAAATTATATATTTGACAGATTTTATGTGAATACTTTAATTATAAAATTCTGCCCATATTTTATGTAATATGCAAATAATCTCAAATATAAATATTTCAGTTTCAAGATTTAGTAGATTGACTGCAAATGGTGTAAATACATATTTGAGTCGAAACAAATTTTACTATGTAAATGAAGAAAAAGAGAAAACTTGGACAGATATTATGGATACTGCAACTACACATATGTTTCTCTTGGAAATATACCGAGGATTTGGTCTTACTTTATCTCAGTTATTTAGAGAACCAGCAACAATAAATTATCCATTTGAAAAGGGACCCTTGAGTCCTAGATTCAGAGGCGAGCATGCACTAAGAAGGTATATATATTTTTTATATTATATTTACATATTTTTTAATACATATAATTTTTGATACATACAGTTATATTTTTATAACATTTTATGTATCTTATAAATATATATAGCTTTATATTTTTTTATTGTACACAAAACATCTAACTTGCGCACTTTGAGTAATTTGTAATTATGTGTTGTATAAAAAAGTATTAAATATATGATTTTAAGAGGTTTATTATGTAATACTTATTTTTATATATTCATTTTTTAAATAATTTGATGTGATGGATATAGTTATATAATTTATTATTGGTGCTTGGCATTAAGTTTAATACTTGTTTTTTATTTTCATGTTATCATTGAGTGATTATGTTGAAAAGAAAATAATAAATAATTAGATATCATTTTTTTAAATGTTGAAGAGAAAAAATAATATATCTATTAAAATTAATATATATATTATATATATATATATATATATATATATATATATATATATATATGTACACAATATATATACGTATAATGAATATTATATAATAAATTGTATACATATATAATATATATAATAAATATATTTATGCTTCCTAAAACCTTGTTTTACTATAATACTATAAAAACATATTTAAATGGCTTTTAAAATTTCTTTTTAATATAAAATTAAAAATATGTGTGAAATTAATGCGATAACATTTTTGCAATAGAATTATTCAAACCATTCTAGTTATTCCCTTTTTCATGTTTTTTTAAATTTTATTTAGATATCCCTCTGGAGAAGAAAGATGTATTGCTTGTAAATTATGTGAAGCAATATGTCCTGCACAAGCTATTACAATTGAAGCGGAAGAAAGAGCAGATGGGTCTCGACGTACTACAAGATATGACATTGATATGTCCAAGTGTATTTATTGTGGATTTTGTCAGGAAGCTTGTCCGGTAGATGCTATTGTCGAGGTATACAAATCGTTTGCTAATTAAAGATAAGGAGAAAGGAAAAAATAATAACAAAGGTGAGAATTTTATCGAAAAATTGTTTTACAGGGTCCAAATTTTGAATTTTCATCTGAAACTCATGAAGAAATGTTGTATAACAAGGAAAAACTATTAAATAATGGAGATAAATGGGAATCTGAAATTGCTAGTAATATTCATGCCGATCACTTGTATCGTTAACAGCTGTGTTGTAATGTAGTAACAAATAATGTAAGTAAAACATATAATAATGTAATGTACAAATATAGACTCAATTAAATATCAAGGAAGATTTTACTTATATATCATTAGAGATATATAAATATATGTATATGTTAAGTTATTTAATATAATAATAATAAAGATATAAAAATATCGTATCAATGTTTTTGTTTAAATATTTTTTACTATTATAGAATAATGTATAAAAATAAATCGATTCTTAAATATAGCTAGAAATTATGCATAAGATATTCCATAAAAAGATTGCCAAAGTTTAATATAATATATTACTATAGAATATTATTCTTCAAAACGTCAAATTTTCTAGCACAAAATAAACACAAAATAGACACAATGTCGTGATTGACTAATAGAAAAATTTTCAAGATTTAAAGAATTCTTATTTATGAGCTGTGTGATGTTTTTTTACTAAAAAACTTTCTATAAATTTATTTAACTATCATAAATTTAGGATTTTATTATATAGTTATAATAATTTTTTTTTTCCTTTTTTTGATAATACTGGACAAGACAAAGTTATCACTAGCATAATTGTAAAAGTATGCAAAGATTTAATACAGGGTGTCCCAAAATCAGCAGATCACTTTAATAACAGATTATTAGGATTAATCGTTTGGGGATGATTTTTATGATTTATCTGCTAGATAAGATAAAGGCGATTTTGAATTTAAATGTATCTAGATAAAAGATAAAATTATATAGTAATTCATCTAGATAATTTTCAAATCTAAAATCGCTTATGTAAACACAGTTATAAGAAAATGTAAAAGGGATATCAAAATATATTCATACTTTTATTTGTAAGTTCTTATCGCTTACTGCTTAAGTTCTACTACTTAAGTATTTTTATGTCTATAATATGACTGAAGCAAATTATCTGAACATTATTCTGGTTAATTTACTAAAGATAACACTTTTTATCTAATGATAAGGTGCAAATATAGATGTGTGATATATATTTTTATTTTATCTGAAGATATTTATATTATCTATATAGATTATCTATATTATCTATATATTATTTTTATTATCTTTTTATTATTTTATATAGATAATAAATATAGATATTTTCTATATTCAGGGTTGGGTAAGTTAATTATTTTTTAAAACTAAGTTAAGAATTAAACACAGACTTCTATATATATTATTTACTTTAATGAAACCTGTACTAAACTATAGCAATCCAGCAGTCTAGATTTTATATAGAAGTCTGTGGAGTTAAAGTTAGTTGTTTATAAAATTAATTTAGTTAACAATAAAAATTGCATGAACAAAAAATTAACTCAGTTAAAATTAAGATTAAATTAATTTAAGTTAAATAAAAAATTAATGTTTAAAAACATATTTACATTAAATTAGAATTTTATTTGTTAATTCTAAAATTTGTAACAAAATTTTGATTTTTATATAGAAATATATATTTTTTTTGTCATTACAATTGATGACAAATGAACATTAAAAATAGATAATACTTTAATTTAAAAATAATATGTTAATAAGTTATAAAAAACAATAATAATGGTATTCAGAGATAAAAAAAGTTTAATTTAGGAAAAAAGTTAATAAATTTGAGGTCAAAAATAACTAGTTGAAGTTAAACATTAATATATTTTAAATAATTAAGTTAAAAGTTATTAACTTTTAACTTTTTTCAACTTTTAACTAATTAACTAGTTATTACCCAAGTAGAATAGAAAATCAAAATGATATTTTGATTTTCTGTTCTACTTGGGTACCCTGCATATATTTTATTATCTATATATATATATATAAAGATATAGTAGCATGACTTCAAAATTTCATCTGGATGATCATCTATATAATTTTATTTATATAACAATAAACCTTGAACATAGCCAAATTTATTTAAAAAAATTTTTTTTTTATTTAATTTTTTTCTTTATTTAATATGTACTCCACATTGGAAGGAAAAAGATGAATTCTGAACTAGCCAGTTCAGCTGAAAAGAACAGACCTAATAGAGAGTAAATCACTATTTCAAGCATGGCCGCCGTTGCTTTGTTCTCCTTCCAGTTTTAGGCTAAAGTTCAATGAGTATGTGAGGAGAGAAAATTGTGAATGATACAAAAAAAAATATATATATATATATATATATTAAGTGATTCGTTTTATTTATCAGTTATCTCTAAAACTTATTAAAATTCGAGTGCGATATTAATGGATTTATGCGATTCATCCTATTTGTCGTCTGAAAAAATAGGATTACACAAAGTGAGGTTAGTGTCTTTCATCATTTGCATCTGTTAATTTCAATTTGTTTGATTAAAATTATATTGTTATATTGTCATAATTATATTATCAAATCGCAATTTATTGTAAGATGGAAAGATTTTGCAGAGTACAATATTTTTTTAATTATATTTAATAGAAAATTATTTAGCACCATGTGACAATTTTTTTATGGTGGCAACCTATTATTTGTTTTTTCTACACCTCCGCTTTTCTTTTGTTTTTACTTATTATTCATCATACATGTGATTTCTGTTTTCTTATATAATTTATTTTTACTTTTATTATATTCTATATTATAAAATTTTATACCATAACTATCAAGAGAAAAAAATTGAACATTTTTTATTTTATTTATTATATGTTTTCTTTATTAATTTGTATATTACTAATTTAGATCCTGTGCACAATAGAGAAAATATTGGCAACAGAAATAAATATATTAAATATAGAAATTATTAGGAATTATTTTATTTCAAAACAAAGAAACAAAATAATCTAATGCACAATGCATTAAAAATTTATAAAAATGATAGAAATTTAACATTAAATATTATGAAAAAAGATATTTCTAAAAAAGATATGTTGTTGTGTGTGTGAAGCGCTCACTTATGATATCTAATAACATAAACACTATGAATATTAATATAATAAGTTAATATAAGAATATTAATATAATAATAAGGAACAAGCACATGAAGGAAATTATTTAATTATGTTTATAAATAATTTGATTTTCACACAATATATATTAGTTTACAAAAAAAGAACATTCTTGGCAGAAAATTAAAAAAGTTACTTAATTTTGAAAGTCTAAAAAATATTTTTTATTTTTTTTTGTAGAGATTGTAAAAAAGTTTTTTGAAAAATTTAAATAAATACCTTAGTATTGTTATTAAATATTGTTCTATAATTAAAGGTTTTCTTAAACTGTTTTTAACTGTTTAGAAATAAAAAAAATTTGTCTAAAAAATTGTTATATGTTTCTAATGGTATTCTGGGGTATAAAGAAAAGAGAAATTTACATCATTTTTAAGCTCTTTCACAAAAGTCGGAAAATCATGTAAACTATCTCTTTTCGTAATTTGATAGGACAAACCCACCAATATTTGTTTCCAAGTTTATTCTCTTTAATATAAATGCAATTTATCATTGATTGAAAAATTAAACGTAATAATAAAAATAGCTCTAAGATTTCTTAAAGATTTTTTATACCGTTAAAGCTCGAGCTTTTCATGTTTGAAAATGGTTGCAAATCAGTAACTGTTTGTTGTTTCTTATTTAACTTTGAGCCTATTCCATTTTTAAAGTATCTAAGTATGTTTTTATATTACATTTTAATTTATGCATTTGTATCTGTGTTCTAGATACATTTTTCCCATGTATCTATATATCAGGTAGCAATCATACGTCATTTTAACATTAATGGCGTCATTTTAACATTTAATTACGTCATTTTGACATTTAATGATGTTATTTTAATACTTGGGATATATATACATGTGAAAAACTGTATTTTGGTATAAAAACAAATTAAAATGTAACGTAGCTACAGATACTCGAATACTTCAAAATTATTTCAGATACAAAATGACGTCATTTTGACATTGTATGTCAGTTTGCTACTTGGGGATCTGTATCGAGATATATTTTAAATGTATCTTACACCCATCACTTCGAATATATTGTAACAAGGATGTCTATGCGCGCGCGCGTGTTTACATTGCTTCGTCGCATGCGTGCATGGGTCATCATTGACGAAGTTGCGGCTCTCTGGACCGGTCTCCGCGGCAACCACAACTTATCGATTCGTCTAGAATGTCGTCTATCGTCAGTTAGCCTTACGGACGACGAAAGTGCTTGGTTTGCGAGGGAATGCACAGTTTATAAGCGTGTGGAGAAAAAGTGCGATGATATGGGGATGCTTAGTGGTTCAATGTCAGTGGCAGAGTGCTGATTGGAGTCAGAGGAAGGTCCTGGGATCGAATTCCGGTAGAGGACCCCGATATTTTTCCTTCTTGTAGCAGAATCAAAAGTCTAGCGTATGCGCAATTTATTCAAAATAGCCCATGATTTTGTTGTGCTGATGAAAATAATATACAAGAAAACGGGAAAATATCTAGAAGAAACTTATGGTGCTAGAGACGAGAAACACCATGGATGCAGAAACTCGCTATTATTAATGGTGCTATCCTGAAACAAATAAGCCTATATTATATAGTGATTTATGTCTGGGATTAGAACTCGAAAGTTTAGACTAAGAATTGTTAATGTTTACCGAAGACCAAAGGATGGAAAAAGATGAAAAAATGGAATAGGAGCCAACATGAAGAGCCAAACTGAAATTATGATTAATAATGAAGAAATGTAACACTTTCTTAGAGTAATGAATGAAGAAATCCATAGAAGTGCAGTATGATTTGTAGAGAGAGTACTTTTTAATGTGTATTCTGTATATTTTAAATAAAATTTTAGCATGTTAATCTTAAATATAGCATATATATATATATTTTTTTTTTTTTAAATACTATCGTTTTTTGAGTAATATATATATAATGATTTATTGTTAGTGCAAAAAATGTTCAGTCTATTACGCTGGAAATTCAAGTTTTAAATCCATAGGCAATAAAATCATCTTTTTTTGACAACATTAGATATTAATTAAATATAATATTTAATCAGAAAAGTTTCAAAATTATAATTAAACGATAATATTGACAAAAATATCAAATCAAATATAACAGTATTACACAAATATAACAGGTTTTTATTGCAATGACTTTCGATTTTGGTGAAGAATCGAGTTATGTGCAGGGATAAGAACGAAAACGACGACAAGGGTATTATATAATCTCGTACCACATCTACATATATTGAATTCTGGACCTAATAAGCATGGTGCTAGGCTCTAAGTTGAATCCAAACATCTAGCCAACTGCAAGAGCGAAAAGAAGAATGGATCATCGTGATCCAGATGCCATCAGAAACTAATAGTAAAACTACTCATTATGATTATACCATTGCTACGTATATTGAACGTAAATGCGTCCGGAATAAATAAAAATCCCAGAAAAAGAGAACGGGAATGCTAAACAAGATCTGTGCAAAGCGCGCGATTGTCCGCTGCTATTCCTCGCAGGAGCACGCATTGCATCTACCGCCTGAACACAGACGATTCCGTCGTGTTCACGGTCTGCAGCTGCCGCTGCATCCTCAGCAGGTGATCGGCTGGCTGTTGCTGATCGTCGTGTTTGTCGGCACCTTCACCGTGTTGCTGACGGCGCCGTTGCTGTTATCCGACCTACGCTTCGGCCTCTCGTTGCTATTCACTGCCCTATTCCTAGTCCACGCGCTGACCCACCTGACGGTGCTGCTGCTAGACCCGGCCGATCCTGAGGTACGCGCGCGGCCGGCCAATCAGGTGGTCCCGGAATTCGACCGCAGCAAGCACCAGCATGTGATCGAGAACGGCCGGTGCCACCTGTGTAACATCACGATTCGCGGCCTGTGCACTAAGCACTGCTCTATCTGTAACAAATGCGTGCCCCGTTTCGATCACCACTGCAAGTGGCTGAACAACTGCATCGGTGGCCGTAATTACCCGGCCTTCCTCGCTTGTCTGACCTCGACTCTCATCATCGCTCTCGCGGTCACCGCGCTCGCCCTGGGCGAGCTGGTACTCAACGCGTATTCGAACGCCAATTCGAATGACGATGGATATTGGGATAGTAGTAGCAGCAACGACACGAGCATGAACAACGCCACGAGTCCGTCGGTGCCGGTGCCCGGCACCGGCTCCTTCGTTCTCATCACTCTCATCGGCGCTCTCTCGGCGGTGGCAGCCATTTTGCTCATACATCTCTGCTTTTTCCATGGCTACATCGCCTGTCTGGGGCTCACAACCTACGAATACGTACGTAGGAAACGGGAAAAGAGCTCCGCCGGGGTCACAGCTGGTTCCAGGATGAGTTCCCCCGGTAATCCGTGCGGGGAGTCTTGCTGCGACACCGGGGACAGAGAGAATATCGACCAGGTTGGCACGCGGAGTCTCTATTCTCGCTTCTGCAAGAACGGTTCCCTGTTCAAGGACGGTACGACGATGATGACGGCCACGACGGACGTGTACATGTCCTCGACGCACGAGGAAACGCGCAGAGGCGACGTAGAGGCGAGCGACGAGGGTGCGTCGAGAACAGTCGCGTCCTCGACGAAGGGCCGGAATTTCCATCTCTGTTTCTCGTACGACTCCCGTACCATCGAAACCTCCATCAAGGTCTCCGCTTCGCGGTCCAACACGATAGAGTTGGAGAATCATGGGGACTCTCCGGACATCAAGTCGTCCTCCACACCCTCGCCGGTGTCCTGCTGCTTCTCCATCGTGAACTATTCCGAGGGCAAGCACGGAACTGGGAAGACCCAGAAGCACCGTCGCGCGAGCGGACACCGTCTGGAGTCCACAAAACGTACCTGCGGGATGATGAGGAGGATCCAGACGTTTCTGCAAGCTCGGTTGAAGAAGGGCTCCAGGTCGAAGGCAACGACCTCGACCTTTACCCGGTCTTGCAGCAACAAGATAATCCCCGGTAGCCCTCCGGGTATCCCGCCCGCGATCACCGAGCATCAGAATCGGATCATCGAGACTCTGGTGGCGGAGCTGACGACACCGTCGTCGCCGTCGCCATCGCCACCACCGTTGCCGCTGTCATCTTTGGATCATCCACATCCACCGGCGAGATTACCGGCTCTGGATCTTCCGCGTACCGTCCACAAGATTAGGAAGGTGCTTTCGAGCACCGGGGACATCTCCGTCTTGGAACCGATACCGCCCTCCGTGATGCCTAAACGGAACCAGGCCTACCTAGGTAGCCGGCGTGGCGCGAACTTTTCGAGGAAGAGGCCGCGCTTCAAGCTCGGTTCTTACGTCACACAGACAGCCCAATTGTCACCGATCCCGGAGTCGGAATTCTCGAAACCGGCTACACCCAGGTCGCCATTGCGGTCTGGTTCTGCTTTCGCCTTCCCGCCATTGCGCGAATAACTTTGTTGTTTGCGGTTCTAGTTTACCCGAGGTGTCTTTTGTGGAAGTGTTTTGCCTTTTTTTAAAGAAGTATACAATTCGAAAGAGAGGCTATTAAGATATACCAAGGCGGTTTAAAACTCCGGCAACGGCCAACTATTTCCAAAAATAGTCGTCTTAAACATGTTAAATACAAAAGTATAGGGCTCAAAATAAAGCACTTGATGGTGACCTTGAATTTGACCAAAGGGTCAAATTTAGAGGTCATTTCAAGGTCAACTTAATTTTTTAAGCGGAATCCCTATTTTTTATTGCATATTCTTATAGCTTATCTCGAGATCTTTCCAAAACGCTATAATAAAACCTGTTTTCATTAAGTACTTTTTGAATTATAAAGGTTTAAAGTTAACAATTTTTTGATATAAAATGCTTTTAAAATGTTGCAAATTATATACACCTTTTGTATAAATTTTGTATTTAACAGTTTTTCATGAGATCACTATTTTCGGAGATAATTGGCCGTTGCCGGACTTTTGAACCATCCTGTATCTTTTTAGTATATTTTTCATTGTTTTAAATTTTAAAGAATTCAAAAATTGTGTTCACGTATGATTTATTCATTCAAAAACAAGGTGTCTACTCTCTCGAAAAACTCCGAGATTGTCAGGGATTTTTTTTATCCTGAAAAGTCTGGGAATTCTCATGGAATTTTGTTGAAACTTGAAGAATTTTTTTCTTAAAATTTTAATCTTGATAATCGTTGATTGATTAAAAGTTAGTAAACATATACAGGATGTTCTATTTTATTTTTACAATGATTTGACCTTGACGGCTAGTTGTTTAGAAGTCATGTAAAGGTTCTTTAATTTCTTAAATAAAACTACCATTTTTTTTACATAAATTGATTCCTCACAATATTTTGTCACAAAACTATAATGGTAGAATGATTAAAAAGTGAATAGTTTACAAGATATTTCATACTTTAGTTTGACAACTTTACATAAACTATAAATATGAAATATTATATATATATTGGTATATATATATATACAGGGTAGGCCATTTTAATCTTTCCACTAAAATTTCTCAAAATCCAAAAATTTAAGACAAAAATGTTTCAGATAAAAGTTGTATGGTTTCAAGGGGGACATGAGATGGTGTCATTGATTTGACCTTGAATAGCCATTTGAAGGTTACGTGAAGGTCAACTTCAATTTCTTAAATGGAACACTATATTTTTTCTTGCATACTTTTGTAGCTGACTTCGAGATCTTTCCAAAACACTACAATAAAATATTTTTTCATGAAGTATTTTTCGAGTTATTAAGGCTGCAAATTTGCAGTATTTTGACATAAAATACAAAATATCTTGGGAAATATTCATTTTTCGATTATCATACCTTAATACTTTTATGCACAGAATAATGAGATAAATCAGTTGATGTAAAGAAAACACATAGTTACCTTTAAAAAAAAATATGAAAATTGCAATAAGCAGTTAGATAATTTTTCTTTAAGACAACTATGTGTTTTCTTTACACCAATTGATTCGTCTCATTATTCTGTGCATAAAAGTATTAAGGTATGATAATCGAAAAATGAATATTTCCCAAGATATTTTGTATTTTATTTCAAAATACTGCAAATTTGCAGCCTTAATAACTCGAAAAATACTTCATGAAAAAATATTTTATTGTAGTGTTTTGGAAAGATCTCGAAGTCAGCTACAAAAGTATGCAAGAAAAAATATAGTGTTCCATTTAAGAAATTGAAGTTGACCTTTACGTAACCTTCAAATGGCTATTCAAGGTCAAATCAATGACACCATCTCATGTCCCCCTTGAAACCATACAACTTTTATCTGAAACATTTTTGTCTTAAATTTTTGGATTTTGAGAAATTTTAGTGGAAAGATTAAAATGGCCTACCCTGTGTATATATATATATATATATATATATATATATATATATATATATATGTATATATATATATTATATATTATATATATATTAAAAAAAAATCTCGTAAAATATTCATTTTCCGATAATCTTACTTCAATATTTTTATACACAGAAAAATGAGATGAATCGATTAATGTAAAAAAAAACAGTTGTTTTTAAGAAAAAATATGTAACTTACAACTAGCAGTTACATTTTTTCGCAGCAGTAGTAGTTTTCTCAGGTTTCTTTAATAAGATTTGAGTAGATATCTTGATAAATGAAATATTTATTATATTGCACATCCGTTGGCCTTTTCCTTTATTATTTCATCAAATACACATTTATCTGTGCATTGTTGTATTCTAGAAATAATTTGTTTATTAAAATGCAGTAAATTTGCATTATTATTACAAATTATTACAAGTTTGTCATTTTCTCTCAAGAAATTTATTCAAAATTATATATGTATATAATATAAATTCACATATAAAATATATTAAATAATTTATATATTTTATATTTTTTACAATTTATGGAAATGTACTAAAATGTTAATAATTGCTTTCGTATTTATATTAATATACGGATATTAATCTTTTAATACACAGTTTTTTTGCAATAAAATGGAAAAAAATCATTTTCTTCATGATAATATAAAATAAAACGCTGCTCGAATTCATTTATTGAGCTTGCACGTGCGTTAAGAGATTAATATCTAAATAATGTAAAGAAATATGCAATAAAAGATCTCACTAATTTTTGTAATTTAAGATCTTTTTTATTTAAATTAAGTCTGCAACTATACATATATGTCCAAAAAGAATAAATTATATCATTTGTATTATAAAGATTTATATATAAAAGGATAAACCTATAATATTATTATTATGAAAATTTAATGTATGGTTATAATTATAAATAATAATGATAATAATAATAATTATCTTTAATTTTTTCTCTCTCTCCTCTTTCTTTTATTTTCTTTCCTATAATACATTTTTACATATGTCACTTTTAAAAAGAATTTTTCTACTTTTTTATATTTTATATTTATATATATTGTATTTTATATAAAATTTATAAACGTATAAAAATTGTTATTAATGTATATATTGTATATAATAATTTTTATTTGGAATACATGTGTGAGATACTATATTAATAATATTATTTTTATGATTAAATATATAAAATTAAATAAATGTTAACCCTCAGTTACCACTCATTTTTGGCTATCCTATTTTACCACTCATGGGTTAAAGTAATCCAGAGTCTTCTTTTGTTTATATTTCTGGATCTAATAAAACTATTTTGAAGTATTTTTTTTCAATCGATACGCCAGACAGTAAGAAAAAAGAATATATCGGTACAAATGTCATCAGATTTCTACGACTCGAGATATTTGAGAAAAAATGAAAAGTGATCTTCTAAAATTTCGAAAAAATCATTTTTGATATTGGTTAACGTGACCCAGAGAGGTAACTGAGCGTTAATAATATATATACAATTAAATATTTCAGTATTATTTTCTTCAATTTCCTAAATATGACAAAATATGACATATTAAATAAAAGAAATAAAATATCGAAATGTTCATTGAACAATGAATAATATTGGATTTTTTATTTTATTTTATTTTTATTCGCTATTTAATCGCTTAATTTTTAAAATTTCTGATAAGATAAAATGTCTGAGATCACGGAATCGCCTGAAAACGGGGATACCTTCTCGAAGAAGACTAACATTTGGGAAGATCTGGGTTCGCCGCGTTGCATATTAGCGCCGATGGTGGATGCAAGTGAATTAGCATGGAGATTGCTTAGCAGGAGACACGGTGCCCAGCTTTGTTACACGCCGATGCTGCACTCCAATGTGTTTTGCCGAGATCCTAAATATAGACGGGAGGCCCTTACCAGCACCAGCGAGGACCGGCCGCTGATCGTACAGGTTTGTGTTAATCAGTGTTTGCTGTTATCCAAATAAAATTATATAGATGATTATCTAAATTAAATTTTGCCATTGCCTTATTTTTATATAGATAATAAAAATATGTATTATCTATATCTGCAATCTGCATCTTACAATTAGATGAAAAAAGTATTATTTTTACTAAATTTTCTAAAATAATTTTCAGATAATTTTGGTTTAAAATAGTAGCATATAAAAATACTTACACAGTAGAATTTAAGTAGTAAGCGATAAAAACTTATAAATAAAAATATAAATACATATATATTTTTATATCCCTTTTATAATTTACATTTTTTTATAACTATGTTTGCATAAGCACTCTTAAAAATTATCTAGAAAATTATGTAAATAAATCGCTATATAATTTTATCTTTTATCTAGATATATTTAAATCAAAATCATCTTCATCTCTCTCTTATCTAAGATGCACTTACATATTTTTATCTCATCTTTATATAGCTAATTTTAAAATCATAACATTGGTGTTAATTATAAACAGAGTTGGGTAAATTGATGATTTTTTCAACTGAGTTAAGTTAAAGTTAGTTTTCACTAAATGTCGTGCTGGACGTAATTATTTAAAATGGATTATAAATAGTTAATTAATGAATATTGATGTGAAATTGCATATATAAGCTGAATTTGAAGAGAATTATCGGGAACTCTTGTCAAAAATAATATTATCAACGTGTTTTAGTACTTTAGAGGGAAAATGTCGTGCTAGATTCGCGTAGTTAGCACATTTGTTCAATTTTGATTTTTTAATATAAGAAATGCGGAACTCTTGTTAATTTTTATCAGGAACTATAGAACTATGAAAAGTGCTACTAGAACTTTTAGTATTCTTTTTTAAATTCGTATAACGTCATGCTAACTTCACAGACACGTTAAAGTTAAGATTAAATTAATTGAAGTTAAATCAAAAGTTAATTTTTAAAAACATTATATTAAATTAGAATTTTATTTATTAATTCTTTTAAAATATTTATAATAACAAAGAAATTGATTTTTATATAGAAATATATTTTTTGCTCATTACAATTGATGACAAATAAACATAACAATTAATAATACTTCAATTTAAAAATAATATTAAATTAAAAAAGGTTAATAAATAAAACCAAGGCCAACTAAAACGAGCAATAACAATTACAGTGTCAAATTGTTAAAATGTTAAAACATTTATTGAGACTAAAAACTTAAATCAAATTAATATTAATCGTAATATACATAAATGTTTCGACTGCATGGCAGTCCTTCTCAATATGATAAATTGTTGTTAGATAACAAAATAAAATTTTTACATTTAGTCTCGGATTCGGTTAAAACGTTATATTTTCTATCAATGGCTAAAACCAATTAACGCAGATTGCTAATCATTTGAACTCTCGCTTACAATATTAACATCTCTATTGAAATTTTATAATAATCAGTTTAAGTTTTACAATAATATTAAAGAGCTGGCGTGGTCACATATTATTATTACGTTGTCCATCATTTTCTTTTGAATTTTTTTATGTGATTAGAAGTCAATAATAGTTACTCGTTATTAAATAATTAGCCATAAGTAACTATCATAAAATATATCATAAAAACAAAAACTTACGTACTTATTTTAGCTTTCGGAATATAATTTGTCTTGCAGCGAAATACTATTATTCTTTTTATACATATGTTCTTGATGTGTTGTTTTGATCACCTCAAATGATACTAATATAATAATAAATTAGCACAAAAGATAAACCCTATCATGTCACCGATAATTTTTCTAGGACATCAAAATAACAACTTTCCAATGACTCAATATCTTTTTTTAAATTAATACTATTTATATGTTCCTTGATATGTAACATTTCTGATATTAATCTTTTTTGATAATTACTTTCATAATCTAAAATTTTTGAATTTTCCCAATTGAAAGAATGTGAAAAGTTTAACATATGTTCCGAGATCACTGATAGTTTTGCTGTGTCTGACAATTTTATTCCTACGCTTTTTTAAGACGAGTGCAAAGTTTCCTTTTCGTTTGTCCAATGTATGTAGCTTTACAATCTCTAAAATTAATTTTATATATTACATTAGAGTTATTAAATTGTTCATTTTTATCTTTTTGAAGTTTAATGAAACTGTTCAACCTTTTTATGCATCTGTATCTTATTTTTATGTTAGATTTTTTAAATTGAAGATGCAATTAATTCCGATATTCCTTCAATATATGGAATCACGATAAATTTATTATTTTCATCTTCTTTTATGAGGTTGACTTTGGTTTTATTTATTAACCTTTTTTAATTTAATTTATATTTATACGAGCATAGTGATTTTATACATGTTTATATCTTATAAAATTGTAATTTTTAGACTACTAATTTATTCTTCTTAAAAATAATATATTTATAACTTTTAAAATACAATAATGGTATTCAGGAAATAAAAAATTTAACTTAGGAAAAGATAACTAGTTGAAGTTAAAATTCAAAGCCGGAACTAGACATTTCTGCGCCCGAGGCAAAAGAAAAATGCGCCCCTTATAATAACAAAAAATATTTCTTTTACGGCATGTAAAATATAATAAAAAATAATATTAATTTTTGCAATTTTGCACCCCTTCAAATTTTTTACATGAGGCAAGTGCTTTGTTCATCACATATCTTAGTTCCGGTTCTGTTAAAAATGAATACATTTTAAATTAATTAACAATAAGCTAAGTTAAAAGTTATTAACTTTTTTTAACTTTCAACTAATTAACTAATTATTATCCAACTCTGATTATAAAATTATAGTTATATTAAATTAAAAGTGTATTGTGTATCCCTTAAGGGTTTACAAGGCGCTTTTTTCTGATAGGAGCATCTCCCATTAAAATTATTATTATTATATTTATTGCAATACTCCTTTTTCTACATTATTCTCTCTCTTTGCTTCTTTATATTTTCTTCCGGGACTTCGAATTATTTTGTAATTTTTTTTATAGGTGTCATCGTGATCACTTAGCATTTTTTTTCTAAACATACAGAAGGAGAATTTTTTATAAATATCTTTTAGTACTATATAATTTATAAAAATTGTTTAATCAAATATGTACTCAGAAATATTGCGATTATTTTTGTCTAAAATGAATAAATTCTTTTGGATGGACATCCTGAGAATCTAAAAACTTCTTGTGTGTGTGCGTGCGTGCGTGCGTGCGCGTGTACATACATACATATATATTATATATATATATATATATATATATATATATATATATATATAATATTAATAAGAGCCAGTATGGTCGAACTCTAATCATTAATTTCCTTATTATTTTTTAAATTCTCTCTGGCGAAGAATACAAATCTATTATTTAATAAATGTATTGAAGTAAATTAAAGTAAATCAAAAAATGTATATATATATATATATATATATATATATATATATATATACATATATATATATTTATATATATATATATATATATATATATATATATATATATATACTAGCTTTTCGGACCGCGCTTCGCGCGGTCCTCAAAGCCTTTCTATTCGGACCGCGTTTCGCGCGGTCCTCATATAGCCTATATTAAATCCATTTTAACACAAAAAATTAATTCTTTTTTTGTATTACCGCGAACTATTTCCACATTTGTTGTCCGACTTTCACGAAATTTATATCAAAATAAATAAATTTTTTTTGGATGATTACTATGTTATCTATTTCTTTCTCCCAGATATTTTATTTTACACCGCGTTTTGCATAATTTAAATATTTATTATATATTTTTATTTTTATTTTCTTGTTTATTTTAATTTCCACACAATTTCATATTTTTTAAATATAAAACATTATTTTAGTTAATATATACTTTAAATATTTTTTTCATTACTTAATTATTATATCCTTTTTTACATTTTACTCAATTTTTTTTATTTCTAATGTACCCACCGCTAACCCGCTATTATTAGCTCTCATACAATGTCATAATTCTTCAATTTACAAAATTTCCCTGTATATTACATTTTTTGTAAAACATTTTTCACTTTTTTCAATTAAATGTCCTTGATTGCTACATTCATCAATTTTAATTTTTACACTTTCTCTTTTTGTTGCTCTAGAAAATGCCACATAAAGTTGACCATGAGCAAATACAGGATGTGGCAAATAAATTCCAATTTTTTCTAAACTTTGTCCTTGTGATTTATTTATTGTCATAGCAAATGACACTCGAATAGGAAACTGTCTTCGTTTAAACTTAAATGGCAGTTCCAAATCATTTGTAATTAAATCTATCCTCAGAATCATAACAATTTGTCCTCGAGCAGGACCTGTTATAACTTCTACATAAATTATATTATTTTTCAAATTAGTTATAATAAATCTTGTACCATTACAAAGTCCTTTTTTAGTATTTAAATTTCTTAATAAGATTACTGTAGCACCAACTTTTATTTTAAGCCGATGAACTGGCATTCCAGAAGGTGTCAGTGAATTTAGAAACTCAGTTGGAAAATTTAATTGCTCCTGTGGATCATCACTTACAATACAGTCAATAGAGAGATACTCCTTTTCTTCTCCTTCCATTAGACAAAGAATTTCATCATTAATTTTGAAAGTATCCTCATTTTTAGGACAAAGAATCGTTCGATCTTGATTTTCTCTAATCCTTTTCATGGTAATTCTATCACCAAAAATCTCATTAATAAGAGATTCTTTTGATATAAAATCATGTGGAATTTCAATCGTGTCTAGATTTAGTCCATCTGTATTTGATAATTTACCATCTCCGAGTTGCATTAACCAATTTGCAAATTCTTTTTCTTCCGCAGTTCTCATATTTTGCTGTAATTTAACCTTAATTACATTCCTCCATATAGGGTTGTATTTTACAGTCGATTCAATTATCGCTGTTTTGTGTAAATGAGGTACTACTGGAAGATTTTGTCTGAAATCTCCTGCAAATAAAATTACTTTTCCTCCAAATGGTTGATCATTCTTCATTAAATCCTTTAAAAGTTTATCAACTGCTGTTAAGGCATGTCCAACAGTCATGCTCACTTCATCCCATATGATTAATTTTGCATTGATCAATTCTCGTGCAGCTTGAGAATTTCCTCTAATATTTGATTTAGCTGCATCATCAATTGGAATTGTAAGCTTAAACAGAGAATGATAAGTTCTTCCTCCTTTCAGAAGTGTGGCTGCAATTCCAGTTGAAGCACATGGAAGAACTATTTCATTTCTTCCTCGAATAACACTTAGAAATGTGTTAAATAAATAGGTTTTACCACTTCCTGCAAACCCGTCAATAAAAAACAAACGCTTAAGTTCATTTTCATTTTTAATTGCTCGCATTACTATATCATACACGTATTTTTGTTCATCATTTAGTGTAGATAATAAATAATCACCACGTATTTTTTCTTCATCTACATTATACTCTGTTTCGTAAATATTTATTTCAGTTGGATTTGGTAATTGAAATTTCTCACAACTACTTCCATTATTTATCAGAATTTGTTGTATATGGTTTAACGCCATATTTTCGGGATTTACAACATTATTATTTACAAAGTCCTCAATCATAAAATCTGTGATCAAGTCAATAAATGCGTATGCACATGGGTGCGTGGATACGTGGGTGGGTGCGTGGGTGGATAAATAAAGTGATAAAAATTTGTTAAAATCATATAGTAGCCATCCCGGACAAAATTTGAATACAAATTTCGAAAAAGTCTGTGAATAAATGTTTGAATGCGTGGGTGGATGCATGGGTGGGATAAAACTTAAAAGAACCACACAGCAGCTTTCTCAGAAAAATTTGCAACATTTTTGTACCAATTTCGTGAAAATTGGTCCATAAATGCGCATGCGGTGGGTGAATGCGTGGGTGGAGGTGTAACACTTGAAAAAACCACATCGTCGCCATCTCCAAAAAATTTGCAACATTTTGGTACCAATTTTTACAAAAATCCGTTCATAAATATGCGATTGCGTGGGTGGATGCGTGGGTGGGGGCGTAAACTTAAAAAACCCACACAGCAGCTTTCTCAGAAAAATTTACAACATTTTTGTACCAATTTCGTGAAAATTGGTCCATAAATGCGCATACGCGTGGGTGGGTGCGTGGGTGGAGGTGTAACACTTGAAAAAACCGCATCGTCGCCATCTCCAAAAAATTTGCAACAATTTGGTACCGATTTAAAAAAAATCGGTTCATAAGTATGCGATTGCGCGGGTGGGTGCGTGGGTGGAGGCGTAAACTTAAAAAACCCACACAGCAGTTTCCTCAGAAAAATTTGCAACATTTTGGTACTAATTTCGTGAAAATTGGTCCATAAATGCGCATGCATGTGGGTAAATGCGTGGGTGGGTGAGTGGGTGGAAGTGTAACACTTAAAAAAACCGTATCGTCGCTATCTCCAAAAATTTTGCAACATTTTGATACCATGTGTTCAGAAATATTGCAAAAAAAATTTTTTTTGCAAAAACATACCCTCCTCTGAGGAAAAAAAATAAAAATTAAAAAATTAAAAAAAAAAACCCACAGCAGCCACCCCCGAAAAATTTGCAACATTTTGGTACCAATTTCGAGACAATCGGTCCACAAATGCGGAAGTAGTTCGGGTACAGACAGACAGACAGACAGACAGACGGACGGTGCTTATATATATAGATACATTTTTTGATTTACTTTAATTTACTTCAATACATTTATTAAATAATAGATTTGTATTCTTCGCCAGAGAGAATTTAAAAAATAATAAGGAAATTAATGATTAGAGTTCGACCATACTGGCTCTTATTAATATTATTCGTCTTTATTAGATATGAAGTACACTACGTTTCACTACATTTATTGAAATTTAAAGCATAAATATGAAATTATATTTTACCGATTCTGTGAATAAATATATTTATAGTTTATCAATGAATGAATAATAACGTAACTATAT
Organism: Nylanderia fulva; assembly: GCF_048542155.1. NCBI lineage: Eukaryota > Metazoa > Arthropoda > Insecta > Hymenoptera > Formicidae > Nylanderia > Nylanderia fulva. Next base: position 52,637 of record NW_028190295.1, read on the forward strand.
TTTTTAAATATATATTTATATACAGAAATGTTTAGAGCAAATAGAGGATGTTAGTTAAATATTGAAGAGAGAGTAGAGGAAAAAAGAAAATGTTTTTTTTATTTTGAATTTTTGTATATATTTTTAATTTTTATTTTACACTTTTTCCTTCAGCTTTGTGGAAATGATCCAGATATATTATTAGAAGCTGCATGTTTGGCTGAACCATACTGCGATGCAGTGGACATCAATATCGGTTGTCCACAAGCCATTGCAAAACGTGGTCATTATGGGGCATTTTTGCAGGATGACTGGACTTTGTTAAGTAGAATCGGTACGGTATATCCTTTACTTGACTTTAAAAGAGCTTTAATATTTTTACAATAATAAATAGGTCCCTTTGGCATCGAAACATCTCGAAAAGTCTAAAAGATACGAAAAAATGTTTCGTCTGATGATGACCTTAACTTTGATCTGGAGGTCAAATTTGAAGGTCATTTGGTCAACTTTTTTTACCCTATTTTTTATTACATATTCTTGTAGTTGATGAACTGTAGTTCATCAACTACAAGAATATGTAATAAAAAGTAGGGTGTTCCATTTAAAAAAATAAAGTTGACCTTCAAATGACCTTCAAAGTTCTCTAGGTCAAAGTCAAGGTCATCAGATAAAACATTTTTTGAGAGCTTTCCAAACACTATAATAATAGTATATTGTGTATCAAGTGCGGAAAGTTGACAATTGTTCACTCGTGTGGGGTGGTCGCACTCGCCTTCGGCTCGTGCGTCCATCCCCCGCACTCGTGACCAATTGTCAACTTCCGCACTTGATACACATACTATTTTGTATTGCAAGTGCAGACAAAGTGGCTGTTTCGGCGCGTTTTCTGTGCGCGAGGCGGCTGATCGCACGCCGCCATCTTGCCGCGGCAAGGTGGGGGAATAGCCGGTTTCAATACATTTCCTACGGCTTGAGCCGTATACAATGACTTTTAACGCGGCTCAGCCGTAGATAATGGCTTTGAAACCGGCTTATTCACTCACCGTGTCGCCGCTAGATGGCGGCGGGGGAAATCGGCCGCTTTCGGCACAGAAAACATGCACCGAAAGTGCCACATTGCCTGCACGTGTAATACAAAATATTTTAAGTTAAGTACTTTTTGAATTGTAAAGATTTGAAGTTAACAATTTTTCGTAATAACATAAAATGTAAAATTAAGTTTTTTATACCTTATTAAAGTAATTATACCTTAATACTTTTATGTGCTGAATAACGAGACCAATCAATTGGTATAAAGAAAACACATTGTTGTTTTTAAAAAAATATACTGCAAATTACACACACACACACACACGCACACAAACACACACACACATCTATATATATTTCTTGTCTGCATGCAGTGTCAACTTTGAAGAGCGGATTGCGCATACCTGTCACCTGTAAATTACGAGTATTCCCGGAAATCAGTCGTACGGTAGAATATGCTCGCATGCTGGAGAATGCAGGTGCTAGCTTACTCACTGTACATGGACGTACGAGAGAGCAAAAGGGACCGTTAACTGGATTAGCATCTTGGGAACACATCAAAGCTGTAAGGTAGTTATACATTTTTTTTAAATCTTGTAATTTCTAAATATTTGCCTATTAAGGATAATTTTCAAAGTATTTTGAGATCATTTTAACATCTCTGACTTCATTAAATGTCAAAATAACGTCATTTTGACATTTATGATGTCATTTTAATATTTATGACGTCATTCAACGTTCAAATGACGTACGTTTGTTACCTGGAAAAATGTGCTAAAGCCATCTGAAGTAGTGTTTCATCGAAATATCTTTTCATTTTAAAATGACATCCAAGAATCTTCAGTCTGTGCTTTCTCGCCTTTGACGTCATAATCTGCCATAGCTGCTGCATATTAAAAGCTGTTAATGAATTATTATATATTTAATGAATTATTTTAAATATTGTATTATTTTATATTTTACCTTTAATTATTTTATATTTAAAAGAGACGCCGTGAAAATTGCCACCTCTGACGTCATAATCTAACATCATAATCTGACATATGGCTGCATTTTAAAAGCCGTGAATTATTTTATACAGGGTTTGTCAAAAGTGTAGAAACCCCTAAATAATTTTTGTAAAAATGAAAATATCAAAAAACAGTAAAACACTTATTTTGACTTTTCAAAAAAGCTACCCTATAACATGGATACCGATCATCCCCCACCTCATTTGAAAAATCTTCATAACAATTTTAAAATTTTAAGTCGCCACGACTGAGCCTTCACTTGGCCCTTAGTCTAATTAAAAATTTTTAACCCCCCTTTTACCCCCGCGTACCAGGGGTTGGAGGATCGGTATCCATGTCATAGGGTAGCTTTTTTTAAAAAATCAAAATACATGTTTTACCGGTTTTTAATATTTTCATTTTTACAAAAATTATTTAGGGATTTCCACACTTTTGACAAACCCTGTATATTTAATGAATTATTTTAAATATTGTATTATTTTATATTTTATCTTTAATTATTTTATGTTTAATAGAGAGACCGTGGAAATTCCCGTGATCGCCAACGGCAATATACAGTGCATGCAGGACTTGCAGAGGTGCATCGAAGAGATTCAAGTGCATGGCGTGATGTCAGCCGAAGGGAATCTGTACAATCCGTACATATTCGAGTCTCGTTATCCCGCCTGTTGGGAGCCTGCTCTGGAGTACTTGGAGCTTGTAGAGCAACATCCAGCACCGGCCTCGTACATTCGCGGTCACTTATTTAAACTGTTCCATCATGTGTACGTATCGATCCTATAATCATGGAAGATCATAAATTTTCACGTAATTCACGTAAAAGCGTGTGAACAGCACTGCTTTTAATTAGAGAGTAGATTTTGCTTAACAGAAAATGAAAGGGAAAGGGATAATTTGGCTACCAACTCTAGCATGGAAGCCTTCAAGAGTGTTGTATATTCCTTGAGGGATCGTTACTTACCGTATCACGAAGGACAGTTGATATGGCAGACAGAAAAGACAGGTAATTAATATTATTAGCATATTTCTTTACAGGGAGGTTAAAAGAGGAACAAAAGGAATTTTGAGATCTCAACCATAAGATACGAATTCTTAAGTTTCTTAATTTTCGCAATAACATCGCGTTTGGCTCTATTGGTCGAGATGGAGGTGTATATTATCCCAAGTAGAACAGAAAATCAAAATAATATCATTTTGATTTTCTGTTCTACTTGGGATAATATACACCTCCATCTCGACCAATAGAGCCAAACGCGATGTTATTGCGAAAATTAAGAAACTTAAGAATTCGTATCTTATGGTTGAGATCTCAAAATTCCTTTTGTTCCTCTTTTAACCTGATCAATGACGTCAAATTGACATTATTTTGACGTCATCTTGACCAAATTTGAACTCCAAATTTGAACAATGACGTCAAAATGATATTATTTTGATTTTCTGTTCTACTTGGGATGTATTAATATTATTAGGTTGGTGCAAAAATAATGTCGTTTTTTCTCATTTTTAATTTTAGCACTTTAGTTCGTCAAAATTTCATTCAACTATGTTTATATTATCCCACCCAAGGAACACAACGCAGTCAAAATGACATCACTTTGACGTCATAATTATATCACGATAGAAAGTCAATATGATGATTTTTGGTTTCAAAATTTGATGATTTGTTGACGTTAAGAAAACATCAAAAAGGCATTTTATTGTAGTAATATAGGAACCAAAGCGGTCTAAGAGCCGGAGCACAGACTTTGCATAATGCATAAGAGAATCAACTATTAGAGTCCTTTATTTCTATCTTTAGGATGAAAATCCTGAAAATTTAGAAAATGAAGGATTCTGATTGATGATTATTTATATTATGTAATTGTCTGTGCTTCGCGGTCCTATACGAGTTTTCTTTTTTATAATATATAAGAAGATTGATGAAAATATAACACATTATTTATTAAAATCTCAACGGCAATCGGAGCCTGTGCGGACGACATGCACAAAATTAATAAATTAAAATGAGATCTCAAATCAAACTCATTTATTAAATTCTAAACGTTTCGACCCACTTCGGGTCTTCTTCAGTAGCTGCAAAATACAAAGAAACAAAAATAAAAGATAATCGGTACAAACAGAAAATTATAAAACTCATATACATACAATCCGCAAATAAATTAAATATCATTCTCCTCCCTATTCAAACCGTCCGGCCGTCGGAGCGTCTCCCTAACGGTGACCATCGTCAGGAAGGAAGCAGAGCAGTGACTCCCTTACCAACACTAATCAACATAGTATAGATTAAACGTAGAAAAATCCACAAAAATTAAAAATTAAAAACCGGGAAGTACACTCACCCCGACAGTAAAAACAGAGAGAAGACGATGCTACACGTGACACATCACTCTAACGACTGTGCGGTATTCTACCTCGACACAGTCGATACATATATACGCAAAAAACAAATATAAAATATAAAATAAAATATGAAAATAAAAATAAAAACAACTAAAACTTATCGGCACTCATGTCAAAGGTCTAATAAAAAAACCCGGCTATGTATAATCACAAAGCTAGATTTTGGTAAATTTTTCTATTAACAGATCAAAATTCTCGTTTAATTTATCAGTGTCGCTATGTAAATTTAAACTATTCCTCTGCCGTTTTATGTGGATCATTTCGGATATCAAACGTTTACCTAAAAAAGGCTCCTCGTCTAAGACTTTTACATCCTCCCAATTAAATTCATGGTTCAATAATCTATGTTCCGATATGACTGATAATTGTGACGCGTTTCTTTTTATGTTGTTGCGATGTTCTTTCATCCTAGTTTTCAACAATCTACCCGTCTGCCCTACGTACGACGCATCACAATCCATACAATCAATTTTATAAACTACATTGTTATGGAGTTCCCTTGGTAACTTATCCTTGTGTACTTTAATGAATTTACGGAGACTGTTAATTGCTGTATAGGATGGAATGACATCCAAATCACGTGTAATGTCCTCAATTCTCTTCGATACATTATTAATATACGGAATATTAAAGTACGAAACTTTTTTCTGCGTAAGGATCTTGTCATTGCATATATTTGCTCTATTGTTATGCAACTTATTATTGTAGCGGAAGAACAACTTTTTTAACCGCGCTTGTAATGTTTGAAATATCAAATTGAGAGGATAATTATTAGACAAAAGAACTCCAATCATAGACTCAAAGTTACCTTTATGGAATTTCGGATGAGATAGCCAAAAAACTCTATCAATGAGGCTGATAATGGTGCCTTTTTTATGACAGAGAGGATGCTGCGATTCAAAATTTAAATATCTGCCTGAATACGTCGGCTTATGAAACAAATCAAACTCAATGCTCCCATTATTTATAATAATGGTGACGTCTAAAAAATTCAATCGGTTGTCAACCCCCTCCTCCATGGTGAACTGCAATCTAGGATGGAAAGAATTGAAAGTGTTTAAAACAATTTTAAGCATGGAGGGTGGGGCCGCCAACGCGATATCGTCAATAAATCTAAAATAAAATGGAAATGACATTGGAATCGCAGCAATCGCTCTACTCTCCAAATCTTGCAACGTGATATCCGCAATGATCGGTGAGAGGGGGGAACCCATAGGCGTGCCAAAAGTCTGTTGATAACATACATTATTAAACATAAAATAAGTCGAATTCATAATAAAACGAATTGCCAATAAAAATTCATCTCGTGGAATAATACACTCTTTTTCAATATACCCCCATCTGTTAATTAAACTATCAATAGCCATATCCAATGGTACATTGGTGAACAATGATGCAACATCTAGTGAAACTAGCTTCACATCACTATCCACACATAAACCATTTAATTTGTTCACTAATTGGAAACTATCAGAAATCAGAAAAACTCTCTGTCATAAAAAAGGCACCATTATCAGCCTCATTGATAGAGTTTTTTGGCTATCTCATCCGAAATTCCATAAAGGTAACTTTGAGTCTATGATTGGAGTTCTTTTGTCTAATAATTATCCTCTCAATTTGATATTTCAAACATTACAAGCGCGGTTAAAAAAATTGTTCTTCCGCTACAATAATAAGTTGCATAACAATAGAGCAAATATATGCAATGACAAGATCCTTACGCAGAAAAAAGTTTCGTACTTTAATATTCCGTATATTAATAATGTATCGAAGAGAATTGAGGACATTACACGTGATTTGGATGTCATTCCATCCTATACAGCAATTAACAGTCTCCGTAAATTCATTAAAGTACACAAGGATAAGTTACCAAGGGAACTCCATAACAATGTAGTTTATAAAATTGATTGTATGGATTGTGATGCGTCGTACGTAGGGCAGACGGGTAGATTGTTGAAAACTAAGATGAAAGAACATCGCAACAACATAAAAAGAAACGCGTCACAATTATCAGTCATATCGGAACATAGATTATTGAACCATGAATTTAATTGGGAGGATGTAAAAGTCTTAGACGAGGAGCCTTTTTTAGGTAAACGTTTGATATCCGAAATGATCCACAAAAAACGGCAGAGGAATAGTTTAAATTTACATAGCGACACTAATAAATTAAACGAGAATTTTGATCTGTTAATAGAAAAATTTACCAAAATCTAGCTTTGTGATTATACATAGCCGGGTTTTTTTATTAGACCTTTGACATGAGTGCCGATAAGTTTTAGTTGTTTTTATTTTTATTTTCATATTTTATTTTATATTTTTATATTTGTTTTTTGCGTATATATGTATCGACTGTGTCGAGGTAGAATACCGCACAGTCGTTAGAGTGATGTGTCACGTGTAGCATCGTCTTCTCTCTGTTTTTACTGTCGGGGTGAGTGTACTTCCCGGTTTTTAATTTTTAATTTTTGTGGATTTTTCTACGTTTAATCTATACTATGTTGATTAGTGTTGGTAAGGGAGTCACTGCTCTGCTTCCTTCCTGACGATGGTCACCGTTAGGGAGACGCTCCGACGGCCGGACGGTTTGAATAGGGAGGAGAATGATATTTAATTTATTTGCGGATTGTATGTATATGAGTTTTATAATTTTCTGTTTGTACCGATTATCTTTTATTTTTGTTTCTTTGTATTTTGCAGCTACTGAAGAAGACCCGAAGTGGGTCGAAACGTTTAGAATTTAATAAATGAGTTTGATTTGAGATCTCATTTTAATTTATTAATTTTGTGCATGTCGTCCGCACAGGCTCCGATTGCCGTTGAGATTTTATTTTTATTGTAACACAATAATTCGAGCCGAGATTAACTGTTTTTACATTATTTATTATCTAATAAAACATGAAATTGCAGGGCCAGCGTAAAATCGATCATTTTTTTGTCACTGAGCAGCATATGTAATGATATCATGATAAAAAAAAATCAAATTTTCGTCACATGAAAAATCATGACTATTTCGAATCAAAATAAAATTATTTTGACTTTTTCTTGACTTTAGTGTGTTTTTTGGGCAGGTAGCAAGCATACGCCATTTTGACGTCAATAATATCATTAGACGTCAACATGACGTCATTTTGACGTTTAATGATGTCATTTTTACATTTATGACGTTATTTTGACGTTTAATGATGTCAGTTTGCTACTTGAGACACCATGTTTTTTTTATACACAAACTTTGCTCTATTTATTTATAACATTGGTTATATTATTAATGCCAAATTGTGACCAGTTTAAACTAGTGAAACAGAAATGGGAAAACGGAAAAATTGGAGTAATTCTTTTGTATTAATTAATACTTATTTAAACATTAAAACTAAAATTAAAACTAACACTTATTTAAACATCTTGATAGCTTCTTGTAGGGGAAAATCTTTAACAAGCAGTAGCTGAAAGCGTCTTTGAAGAAGTCATTAATTCTAGAACTCCAGATTTTTTTATTTGAATAAACAAACTTGTTTCTTGTTGGCAAAAGTGTAAATTATAATAGTTCTTATTTAGATTAAAAAAGTTTATTTTGAGCCAAAATAAATGCATCCTCACCGTGGTCATGTTAGATTGTGACGTCAGAGGCGAGAAAGTACAGACTGAAAATTCTTAGATGCCATTTTTAAATGAAAGGATATTTCAAATTATTTTCTTGCCTCTGATGTCACAATTCGAACATGGTTGGTCAGGAGCATTAAAGTAATAATTTGATTTAATAACTTAAAGAAATAATTATAATAATTTAAAGAAAAAAAATATTCTTTATATTTTATTCATATTTACACACTTATGTGTCCCTTCTAATGTTTTCAGATTACAATTTGGAGTTACCACCATGGTTGTGTCAACCTTATGTACGTGAGCCTCCACGAGAACATACACAAAAGTCACAGGTAAAACAAATGTACAGGGTGTTTCATAAGAAATTGCTGAAACTAATCAGCTGTCATGTTTTAATGCATGGAGTTATTGAGAAAACAAAAATTATGTTGAAAAGAGAAAAGTCTACAGTTTTCAATAGATATAAATAAAATGTTTGTATGGCATTTTATTTTATTGAAAAAAAGTAATGAAAAAAATGTTAATAATCACATAAACTAATAATAAATATTTTTAACAGTGCCAGCTTTAATAGCAGCTATCAAAAAGATCAATAACATTAAAAATGACATGTTAGAAAAAGTTTTTACGAGTTTTTTAAAAGAACAGAATTTTGTATAAATTCAAATTGTGCGCACTTCGAAAATATTATCATTAGTTTAGCTATATGATTATTAGCACTTTTTTCATTGCTTTTTTTCAATCAAATAAACTGGTATACAAACATTTTATTTATATTCACTAAAAATTGCAGACTTTCCAACATAATTTCTGTTTTTTTAATAACTGCATGCATTAAAAAATGACGGCTGATTAGTTTCAGTAATTGCTTATGGGACACCTTGTATATTTTTATACAGTGTATTTTTTGAAATTGCGTCTCTTGTGATTCAATGGGTTTGTTCGTTATTGCTGCACTGATGAACTAGTACAATAAGTTAGTGTAAGACAAATATATTTTGTTTTACTCCAGTGGCGTAGCCAGGAAAAAGTTTCGGGGGGAGCTGTAGCTTTAAATTTGTTATAATTAGTAACTATTAATTACGCACATGGCACATCTGTTTTTGGCAATAATTTAAACGTTTAAAAAAATTATATTTTTTTAAATATTAAAATTAAACTACGAAATTATTGAAACTATTAAGATTTTGGGGGGGGGGGCTGCAGCCCTCCCCCCTGGCTACGCCACTGTTTTACTCTAATTTACTGCAACAGTCTGCACTAATTCACTTTTGCTGCATTAGTGCAACAAAAAAAACAACTCAATATTTCTCGAAAATAACAATAAGAGTTTTCAGGAAGATGCACTTCGAAAACGGGAGTATAAAGACGAGGATGGAAACGAAATATCGCGAAAACGTTCAAAAAAGCTGAAACGAATAGCGCGCAGACCGAATAGAGCAACATCTCTCCCTAAGAGAAGCTCAGATCGGTGCCATGCTTGTCCAAATCCTCTGGTTTGTTAAAACTGTCATAACTTTTCTTCATTTTGAATATACATTTTTGAAAAAAATTAATTAATGTTTAATAATAATAATTAATAACAATTAATATTAATAATTATATAGTATTAAATAATAATTTAATTTTTTATAAATTTATTTTTTATTTTAATTAAATTAATTTTCGAGAAAAAATTTCTAATGCGTAATTTAAATTGTAGGGTTTTAAATGCGAGTATAAATTATGTCGACAGTGCTGTAGAAACAAATGTTATATAGAAAATTTAGACTGTGCTGGTCACAGAAATCTAACTAAGACGAGGAGGCAAATGGCGAAGGAATTTGAAGCGAAACGTAAGGGCATTGAAAATATGATGACGCTATGTTAAAATATTTTAAATAAAAAACTATATTTTATATCTAATTGACTAATGGGCTGTTATAATTTTAATTTTTATTCCTCTCTCTGTGAAAATGTCATCTTCCTAAAATTATACGAAGACAATTTTTCGTAAATTTATTTATTGGGATTTTTTCGCACGCATTTATTAACTCTAACAATAAATTAATATTAAACTTAAAGTAATCTGGTTTTTTGATTAGATATCTATCTATATCTATCTGTTTTGTACAATCGTATTTTCCAGAACTATTGAGAGAAAGAGATGAGAAATATTGTAAAAATCACATGATTTACAATATGATAATTTGTACTATTGCTGACAAGTCTGTTAATGTAAAATAACCATTAGACAGACGACGTTGCTGAAGCAATAGATAATAAAAATAATCAATAAGTCACTTTTCTTTGTCTCATCATAAAGAGATACATTTTTCTCTTTCTTTTTCGATGCTGGCCGAATATTTCTTGCTTAAGAGTATCAGCAGCATCAATAAAGGTAGATGAAGTAACGAAAATCGAAATAATCTTCTAGAACTAGCACTGTCCGAGTGATTATTGAACTTCCAAGCTAAAAGTTAAAAGTATTATTTAAGCATTAAAAATATCTCGAGTATACATACATGAGTGTATATACATATACATATACTTAGATACATATTTTATAAAATAAGCTCAATTATAAAATTTTTTAATTTTTTGTTGGTGTTTTATAAAAGAAAAAACTAGAGCTTTTTGTAAAAAGATTGAATTCATAAACTTTTTGATTATTTATATATACTATATATAAATAATTATTTATTTATATTTAAATTTTTATTTATATTTTAAATATATATTTAAATATTTCATATTTATATTTTAAATTATATATAATTAAGTATATTTATATTTTTAATTATATATACTATGTATAAATAATTAAATATTATTAAAATTGTTTATATAATTGTAATAAAGTAAGAATTTTTTTTTATAAAAAATTTATCCAAAGCATAATGTTACCTAGATAAAGAAAAGCTGCGTTGACTGGTGTTGAAGCCAATGCGAACCACCAATGAGTTAAATCCAATATAGGAACTAAGTAACACAGAGTCATTAGTGCTATTGTATATCTTACAGTCGTTCTACGACATAAATTTGGGTCTGTAACAGCCATCATTCGATAGCCAGCTCGTGAGTAATCCGGTCTCAAGTTCCATGAAAGAGCATTAAAGTGTGGAAATTGCCACATGTACAGAATACCAGGTAAAATCCAAGCACCTGGTACGAGTATATCACTAGCACAACCTGCCCAGCCCATGAGAGGAGGTATTGCTCCTACTGCAAAAAAAAGTAAGTTACAACTGTTTCAACAATGAAAAAATGTTGAAGGTAAAAAAAAATTGAAGAGTATTTAGTATGTCTCAAAATAAATTAAAAAGTTTTAATAAACATGGGCTCATTTTTGAGATATTTGCAATATTTCATGTAACTTACTTATAATTTGATTCAACTTACCTATATTCACAATAAATAAAATAATAAAAGATAAAATAAATAAAAAATTGTAAAAATAAACTATATAAAAATATATAAAATATACATAAAATATATATAAAAATATATATTTTATAAAAAAATAAAAATGTCTCAAAACTGGTTTATTTGTAGACTCAATATTCATTAAGATTCTTCAACTTGTTTTTGGATATACTAAATCTCTTTAAAATATTTTATCCTTTTTTTCCTGTATATGTAGAAAGCATACTCACCAACGGAACCAATCCATGTGTTGACAATACTGATGCGTTTCATAGGAGTGTAGAAACATGTATATAAAACAATATTAGCAGCACCTAGCATTGACGTCACACTGTTCACTTCAAAGTGGAGTATCGATAATCCAACAATACCAGACACCGCTGCAAATGCTACTGCATGAGCAGGCCTAACAATATTAATGAATTGTGTTATACAATTTAGTATAGATTTTTTAAGTCTTGAAAAATCGTATCTAAACACAACTCACGTCAAATGACCACATACTAATACTCGATTTTTCGTCCGCGACATTTGCGCATCAAATGGAACCTCAAAAAATTGATTAATCGCATTTGCTGCAGAGGAGACTAAACCTGTGCCAAGGGAACACATTGTAAATGTGTAAAGATCAAATGGCGCAGGGGCTAATGCATATCCTGCCATAGTTGTTAGGACAACAAGAGCTGCAAGTAAAGTAATTATAATATATAAATATAATATATATATATATATATATATATATATATATATATTTTAATAAAATTTTATATATAATATATATATTAAATATAATAAAATTATATATATAAAATATAGATAAATAATACATAATTATTGTAATTATATAATTCATTTATATCACATACTGTTTTAATTGAAGTTTTTTCTTTACAATTATATAATTTAATATTTTAAAAAATACAATTTAAGTTTGTTATACATACATGTCAACTTGATCTTTGATAATTTGAGGTAGTGCTTCTGAAGCATAGCATAATCGATTGCTATAGACCTCCATTCTGGCTTTTCTACTTTATATACATCCTTCTTCACTTCACATGCAATATTTTTTTCAATAGGATGAGAAATTCTTGAAGTCACCGCACCAATTTGCATTTGATCATATTCTATTGTTTGCACTGGATCCTCTATAGGTAATGCTTTTATCGACTTTAGTCTTTGGAAGCCGGAACACTAAAATTAAAATTTCCTTAAAAAATATAGAGTGGTATAATATAATTTTTAAATCAATTTAATGCTACAAACCGTGGTAATGGAACATTTTGGTATAAAGTTGCAGGATATGTACCGACATATTTTTATTGGACGAAGAACAAATAACATGATAAACCTAAAACTAAAAGCTTATTAATTACTTATTTTCATTTTAACTAATTGAAAAATAAAATAATTAACAAGTAAAAAATAACCTTATAATCTACATACAAACTTATCATAACCTATAGCTTTAGCACAACTCTTAAATATATGTGCAAGGACTTGCGTTCATACGAATATTTAACTAATAATTATAATTTTGCGCTTACTTTTTTATATGTTAACATAATTTTTATCGTTAACATATATTTTCTGTTACATAATAGTATCAGAGAGAAAGATGAGAGCGGCCAGGCCGGCGTTTTGGCTGTTACCGTTTTTACGGGACTGCTTGAAGCGCCCCTCGCACCCGTTTTTAATATCGGAACTAACTGCACACCCATTTTCTGGCAGGGTCGATAAAGTTTGTATTTGGTGCGAGTCCGTGCTACGCCCATAATTTTCGTGTTAACACAGTATCACCACAGATTAATAGACAGATCGCCAAAGGCCTGCCTAAAGAAGAGACCGCCATCTTCGTGCGATAGACTTTGCCCCTTACCGACACACTTTGCCTCTGGTTCGAGTCCGTGCTAAATTTCGTAGACTTGAACCAAAAGACTTTGCCCCTGGTTCGAGTCCGTGCTAAATTTCGTAGACTCGACCAAAAGACTTTGCCCCTGGTGCAAGTCTAGGCTAAATTTGTTTGACATTACCAACAGACTTTGCCCCTGGTGCGAATCCAGGCTAATTGATCATGAGACCAATTTGAAAGATTTGGCCCCCGTTGTGTGTGTGTGTGTGTGTGAGAGAGAGAGAGAGAGAGAGAGAGAGAGAGAGAGAATATTTTACATATGCATATATATATATATAAAATTTATTAAATATAAAAAATATATTTTTTACACATAAAATGTTTTTTTATTGAAATAATCACGATTTTAAATGTGATTTAACACAGTGTTCAAAAATTTTTTAATTAAATTTTTTAATTAAATTTTATTAAAGAAAATTACTTGAAATTTTTTACATTAAGAATTTAAAGGCTCCTTATTCTCTTGTAGAAATTTATCACTACGCCAATTAATCACTTATTTCGAGTATTTAAAATACTATAATATACAGTAATTTAAGTATTCGAAATAAAAGTGATTAATTACTCGAAATAAGTGATAAATTGGCGTTACTAGTAATAAATTTCTATAAGGGTTGAAATAAAGTATAAGAGATAAATAGGCTATATGTGAGCCGTATGCGAAATGTGAGATGTAAGACGCATATTAAAATTTAATTTTTCGATATAACTTTCAAAAATGTACACGAGGTACAAAAAATTAGCTTGGACATTTGTAAGACTTAAAATTGGGATTAATTCTCAATTCTATTAATTAAATTTCGATATAACACACCTTACATCCGCGCACGGCTCACATATAGCCCATTTATTAGTGCAATTTTTAAGTTCCTTATTTTTCAAAGTTCACCTTTTTACGTTATCAAATATTTTTGGTACGTTTTCAAGAATTTTATATTTTTACTTACCGCAGTTTCTTATCCAAATGTAAAATCTTTTATCGCAGTCTATAAAAAATTGAAACAATTTACAATTTTATGATATAATATTATTATTATTACAATTTCTATATATATGCACATCTGTCAAATATCGTGATTTATTTCACATTATTATTATCTATTTTAATAAAAAAAAAAAAAAAACACTTGCAACAATCAAAAATAAACCGCCTGCCGCGAACGGAAAATGCCAAGAAAGCACGCAATTTCCGCGAATCTCGTAATTTTTTTGAAAAATCAACAATTTCGTTGAAATTGTTGATTTTTTGAAAAATCAACAATTTCAACGAAATTGTAAATTCTTCATATCATTGCACAAGTATAATTCACAATAATAATTTTCAGTAACTACGATAAAAAATCGTATACTGAAAACCGCAAACGAAAGTGCAATGGGAGTAAGAGTAAAGTCTGTGATAAAATTAATTGGCAATAGAAAATTAATAATCTTCAAATAGAAAAATTTTGAAATTACCGAGGATTTACAAATAATAAAGTAAAAATATTAAATAATTTATGTTTTCGAATTTTGCTCGTGGAGAGGATCTTTAAAACAAGATTTTTAGAAGAGAGGACCTTTAAAATATAAACAGGCAAAAACGTTGGAAAAATTAAAGCGCGCGTTTAAACGCAATGAAATAGATACGCAATTGTTTTTACTTATCGCTGTAAGCTCACAAGCTTCTGACGTGCTATACACTTTTATATAATACAGGGTAGGCCATTTTAATCTTTCCACTAAAATTTCTCAAAATCCAAAAATTTAAGACAAAAATGTTTCAGATAAAAGTTGTATGGTTTCAAGGGGGACATGAGATGGTGTCATTGATTGGACCTTGAATAGCCATTTGAAGGTTAGGTAAAGGGCAACTTCAATTTCTTAAATTAAAAAACATCGTATCCATATAGATAATATGATATAAAAACTAAACAATTTTCATAGCAATCACCATATTGCGTCACCAAAATATGCTGCACCTGCTTTGTAATGGCATCAATAACATTTCCGCTTTTCTAAATTGGCAATAAATTACACAC
The DNA here is from genome assembly GCF_048542155.1 of Nylanderia fulva. Lineage (NCBI taxonomy): Eukaryota > Metazoa > Arthropoda > Insecta > Hymenoptera > Formicidae > Nylanderia > Nylanderia fulva. The sequence goes on from NW_028190295.1 coordinate 67,993, forward strand.
ATATTGCAAACTGTTATGAGTTGTACAATAAAATATAATTAGCCAACCAAAAATAAGTTGCAATTAAAGAAAAATGACACTAAATCATTAATGAAAATAACTATAATCTTAATTAAAAACAATTTTATAAATTATATGAAAGATACAATATCTAAACCGTACCACACGTAAAATTTATGTCATTTCTGGAACAAGGTGCGAATTTTGTATTAACTCTGAGTCGTATATGTGCATTGGCCAACGATTGCAACATTGCAAACATTGACTAAAAAATTGAACTAAATTTGTGTGTGGGTGCTGACTTCGAATCTTGCAAATTACAAATAATTATTTTTTCATACAAAAAATTATCTAAAGTATATATAGTACACATTTATACCAATAACTTTTTGAAAAAATAAAAAACAAAAGTATTTGGGAAATTCATTTTTTTTCGCTATCCATCTACCCTTTATTCTTTTTATCGCAGAATAGCATGGAAACTAAAATACAATTGGTTGAATTGATAATAAAACCGATATTGTCTTAAAATAAAAAATTATCTCAACCGGTGATTCGCAATTTCTCTTTTTTTTAAGTAAATATGTTTTTTTCTTACAATTACTATTTATTTTTATAAAAGTTTAAGGGTTTGATACAAAAATAATATTTCAAATAATATTTGTATTTAATGCAAAATCGCAATTACAGCATAATACTGATACTTGTTAACAAAAATTATTGGTCGTGGGAAGGACTCGAACATACAAAAATTATCGATGCAGAAAAATTGTAGTTGTTCCATTTAAAAAGGTGGAGGGGGACTTCACCAGTCCGTAATTAAATCGGCTACAAGCAAAACCCGCCTGCCGCTCTCATTTTCCCTCATTTGATAACCAAATAACTTCATTGATTCTGTCAATTCGTTGTTGCCAAAATGTATGACGATTTTGTGAAAAATTTGACTGTAGTATTAGAATCTTAGCGCTGATATTGCTGGTGGTCCTACACGGACCAATGATTACAGGGATATTCTGCAGGCCTATTTGTAGACGATTTTACATTGAGCAAAGTTCAGAGTCAAAGTACGAGTAAGCGTACGAAAAATTCGTCTTTGTGAAAACGAACCTTTTCGAGCTTAAAGTTAACTCCATGGACATTATCGGAGAACGGTGTCAGGATCGTTTACGATATGAACTTATCGATTTAGCTATGTATAAGATACATATGGACCGTGGGCTTGGTAAAATCGCTCATGACGCGCTTTCTTGGGGTACATTTTGCGTGAGGAGAAAATCCGTTACCCACCTGCCAACAGCAGCCATTTGTGTTCTAATGCAGAGCTGTTAGTACGCGACAGCCATTGAGGTCTGACATCAGTTGTTTGTCGCATTACTCGATAGGTCGAATGTAGACCTCATGTTATAGCATTAACTTGGACTTGCCTGAAATTATTTCAAAGAGTAGTATGAAGCGAACAGAATGTGAGATAATGCTCATAGGTCTATAAATATCAAGTAAGTATACAAAAATTATGAAGCTGACATATTTTACGATCCTTTACTTAAAAATGTTTTATCATTATTATATATTAAGTTTAATCTGTTTAAATAAAATTGTCTTTTATAAAGTTCAATTTTTAAGTCATTCTACTATAACTAATTCACGTATAGTTTTAAAAATGAGAATTATATTCAGAACCAATTATATATTCTGAAAATTAAAAGTGCACACTCATATGTGACTTCAACTATTTAAAATTATTTTTTATGCAAAATTTCAATTCTTAATTAAATGTTTTTTTCGCATCCATACAATTGCGCAATTCACGATGATGTGTAATATTACTGACTAATAATAAATGATCAATTAAAGAAATGTATTACTGGTCATTGAGTAGTTTACACCACCTAATCGGTTTAAAATATATTTAAAACGTCATACCCTGAAGAATGATTGTTGCCAGTCTTACAACATATTAGAGTATTAAATCGATCATAAAAGATTAAAAATTAATTAAAGAATTTAAACTTATATTTTATATAATAATAATAAAACATTTTATTACGTCAAACCGTCGTGAAATAATTAAATAAAATTTGCTAGTTACGTCAAAGTCAAGTTTTCTAAGCTTATAAAACATTTTATTAAAAAATAGATTCAATAAATATAAGTACATGTTATATATATACTTATATTTATTGAATCTGTTTTTTTTATAAAATGTTTTATTATTATCATATATAATATAAATTATTTAATTATTTTTTTATTTTTTTATGAGTAATTTAATTTATTCTAGTTATTTTTGTACGAGAAAAATACTATCACGGGTATACGTTTTATAACGAATTAAATATATTTATGTTCAAAAATTATATTTGACCTTTAATTTTAATTTTGTATTTTATTAAAATTAATAATTAACATATATACTTAATTGCGAATTATATGGATGAACAAAATCCCTATTATGTGTGTAAGAGATTTCGGAACTCTTTGCTAAAATAATTAAAATTAAAAGTCAAATATAATTTTTGAACACTTTTATATTATTAAAAATATATAATTCGACTCTCGAAATATATTAATTCATTATAAAACGTATACGTATTAGTATTTTTCACATATTAAAATGATTAGAATAAATTAAATTAATTATTAAAAAACTAAAAATTAATTAAACGACTTAGACTTAGATGATAATAATAATGAAACATTTATTAAAAAATAATTATAATAGGTCAGGTTAATATTTTATTTATTTATAACATCATAAAATTCTGTCCTTTCCGAAATACGCGAACGCTACGAAAAGATAAATTTCGTACATGCCGCCGGACGAGTTCATGAGCATGAGACGCTCTTATCTTGGGAACGTATTAATAGTTACTGCATTGACTACTACTACGATATGGCGCTGAAATCAGTGAGAAATGCTGGTCTCTCCTTCATCCAGACCTTTGGCGATCTGTCTATTAATCTGTGGTATCACGTATTCATTCTGTATATGTGCGATCTTTTCTCTTTATTTTTATATATATATATATATATATATATGTATTTATATAATTTGTATAAAAACTAAAATATAATTATTAAAATATATATATATATATGTATATGTGTAATGAAATATATAAATCTTATTTTAATTAAAATAAAAAGAACGATTAATTGTTCGACCACCTGGATTTTGGAATGTAATTTTTAATATATATTATATTATATTTAATATTTATCGCCGCTTCTATTAATATGAAGTGCAATGTCAACGTGCAATAATGTACCATTATTTAAAGTTTCCATGCCTAATGTATCATGCCGGTATAAAAGAACGTCAAGTAGCATGCGTAGCCGAGCAACTAAGATGACGAGCTGAAATCGTGGACATTTCAAGTTCAAACCCCTACCTTTTTCAGATTTTTTTTTCACTTTTTTCAAATAAGTTATTATGTGTATAAATGTGTAATAATCAATATATCATTATTTGATAATTTTTTTTGTAATGGAACAAAATAAATTATTTTTTAATTCTGCAAGGAATTTAATTATTAATGCAAACGCCCACACACATAATTTAGATATTCAATTTTTTTTAGTTCAAATGTTTCTTGCAATCTGTATACGACAATCAGTCCACTCGCTGTGCCACAGATTGCATCGCATAATACGCTCAGAGTTATAATACGATAGAGATCGCTTTACGCTGTTTTTCCTTGAAATAAATAAATTTTACGTGTTGTGTACGCGTGTTTAGTATATTTGTTTCTTTCATATTAATTTTAACTATAATTAGTTTTTTAATTAAGATTATTTTAGTGTTAGTTGTTTATTTGTTAGTGTCCTGTTTTCTTTAATTTCGCATTTTTTAATTTTCTTTTTTTTTTGGTGTTGGTGCTAATTATTATTTTTATTTTACAATGTCGAGTAAACACCGGTTTTACGATAAATGTGTGTATTTAAATTGCACAAATATTAGGACAAAAGATGGAAAACGTTTATTTCGATTTCCATTACAAACGGGTGCGAGACATGATTTATGGTTACGCAATAGTGGTGAGTTTATAAAATTGATTTACTTATTTATATCAATATATAATATATATTGATATGATATATGAAACAAATATATATATATATTCTTTGTTTTTTTTAATAAAATATGTCAGATATTATGTATGTTTACGTATGGATTACGTTGAAGTGTTTCTTTGCCGCGTTTTTCTGATCTCGCCGAACGGTTCGCGAATCCTGTGCGAATAAAAAACGATGCGCGTGTGTGTGTGCGTGCGATTGTGATGATCAGTTTCAGTTCGTCTTCAACGCTTGACGAGAGAAGAGGTCCCGAACTGCTGTAAGTTTATAAAAACATATTTTTGTATAACACATTAGAACGATTTTATATTATTTTTTTTGTCTAGAAAACGTTATATTAATAACCGTTATGAAAACGATCTCGACGACGGTCGTCACCGGCATCGTCGCCATATTTTATTAAAAAAAACAAAGAATATATATATATATTTGTTTCATATATCATATCAATATATATTATATATTGATATAAATAAGTAAATCAATTTTATAAACTCACCACTATTGCGTAACCATAAATCATGTCTCGCACCCGTTTGTAATGGAAATCGAAATAAACGTTTTCCATCTTTTGTCCTAATATTTGTGCAATTTAAATACACACATTTATCGTAAAACCGGTGTTTACTCGACATTGTAAAATAAAAATAATAATTAGCACCAACACCAAAAAAAAAAAAAGAAAATTAAAAAATGCGAAATTAAAGAAAACAGGACACTAACAAATAAACAACTAACACTAAAATAATCTTAATTAAAAAACTAATTATAGTTAAAATTAATATGAAAGAAACAAATATACTAAACACGCGTACACAACACGTAAAATTTATTTATTTCAAGGAAAAACAGCGTAAAGCGATCTCTATCGTATTATAACTCTGAGCGTATTATGCGATGCAATCTGTGGCACAGCGAGTGGACTGATTGTCGTATACAGATTGCAAGAAACATTTGAACTAAAAAAAATTGAATATCTAAATTATGTGTGTGGGCGTTTGCATTAATAATTAAATTCCTTGCAGAATTAAAAAATAATTTATTTTGTTCCATTACAAAAAAAATTATCAAATAATGATATATTGATTATTACACATTTATACACATAATAACTTATTTGAAAAAAGTGAAAAAAAAATCTGAAAAAGGTAGGGGTTTGAACTTGAAATGTCCACGATTTCAGCTCGTCATCTTAGTTGCTCGGCTACGCATGCTACTTGACGTTCTTTTATACCGGCATGATACATTAGGCATGGAAACTTTAAATAATTGTACATTATTGCACGTTGACATTGCACTTCATATTAATAGAAGCGGCGATAAATATTAAATATAATATAATATATATTAAAAATTACATTCCAAAATCCAGGTGGTCGAACAATTAATCGTTCTTTTTATTTTAATTAAAATAAGATTTATATATTTCATTACACATATACATATATATATATATTTTAATAATTATATTTTAGTTTTTATACAAATTATATAAATACATATATATATATATATATATATATATATAAATAAAGAGAAAAGATCGCACATATACAGAATGAATACGTGATACTGTGTTAACACGAAAATTATGGGCGTAGCACGGACTCGCACCAAATACAAACTTTATCGACCCTGCCAGAAAATGGGTGTGCAGTTAGTTCCGATATTAAAAACGGGTGCGAGGGGCGCTTCAAGCAGTCCCGTAAAAACGGTAACAGCCAAAACGCCGGCCTGCCGCTCTCATCTTTCTCTCTGATAGTATTGATAACCGAAAATAATTCTTTGCAATTGATTCGGTCGAATTCGTTGTACATGCCAGTGTCACATGACGTCACTTTTGTGTAAAAATTTGTAACTGTAGTTCTATCTAGTACATACGTGTAGCGCTGCGATGATTGCTGAGTGAAAGTTCCTAGACGTTACTAAAGATTACAGGGATATTTCTGCAGGCCTATTCTGTAAGCGGAGTCTACAATGGCAGCAGAAGTACAGAGTGCAAGAGTAAGCAGTAAGCAGTACGAAATGCAATTCGCTCATTTCGTCGGGAGTAACGGAATCCTATTTCGTACTGCTTACTGCTTAGGCCGGCGTCCCATGGAGCGGATTATGCGGAAGCGGAACCAGCGGATCGCCAATCACGGAATCGTTCCGATAGAACTTATCGATGAGCTCCATTGGAACGATTCCGTGATTGGCGATCCGCTGGTTCCGCTTCCGCGTAATCCGCTCCATAGGACGCCGGCCTTACTCTTGGGGTGCATTCGTTTATGCAGTGACTGCCGCAGAATGCCGCAGATGTCGTTCGTTTACTCCACCTGCGCAACCGACTGCAGCGCAGTTTGTTGTTCGTTTAAGCAGAGCTGCTGCCTATCTGCGCAGCCATCTCGGAGGTCCTGCTCAGGATGCTTTGCTCGCAGTACTGCGGACTACTGCGTAAACGAATGTAGTCTTCTCCATTGTTAAGCCAATTGAACTTGGAAACGTTGCCTGAAAATTATTTCAATTATGAGTTATGTTATGAAAGTTCAGAACAAAGAAGGTGGAGAATAACTCCTCCAAATAGGTCCTACAAAACTAAAAGTAATGCAAGGTAAGTAATACAATAAAATTATGAAGTCTGTTAATTTATATTTACGATCCAATTAACTTAAAAATGCATTTTTATCAAGAATATAAATTTAAAGTAATCTGTTTAAAAAAAATGTGCTTTGTATAAAGATGCAATTCTGTTACAGTCATTCCTAGCTATCAAGCTACTTCGTCCCCAGTTAGTTTGGAAAAATCTGAGAAGTCTACATTCAGCAACATTTCAATCCTACCGTCATCACTGTCTGAAAATGTTATGTGCACACGTCATATGTCAGAACCTTCAACCTATTTAAAAATTTTATTATATTTATTCAAATAATAATTCATATTTATTTAAAATTTCTTTACTTACGCACTCCAATTACAATCTGAGCAGTCAATTCACGCAGGTGATCGTTCGATAAATGATGTCACGTGACTCGCAGATAATAGACGCAGTGGATGCGCTAATCGCTGCATAAACGAATGCACCCTTGTACTCTGTACTCCTGCTGTCATTGAGTACGTTTACACGCACCTTTAATCGGGTTTAAGAACATCCATAGTTGTAAAACTGGCCAATCACAGCTATTCCCCTGAAGAATGGAACGGCTGTGATTGGCCAGTCTTACAACTACAGATGTTATTAAAATCGATTAAGGGTGCCGTGTAAACGTATTCAGAGAGAAACATTAATCTGGAACACTGGTTGGGTCTAGAAATCTCTAGGGATTTCTAGATCCTCACAGGTATCCCTATTTTTTGTTGAATTTTATACTGAGCTACTGCTGCTACCTTGGGCGACAAATTTGAAATGTTAATAAAAAGCATGATTATTGTAAGAGACAAGGTCCGTAGATGAACGACGGGAGGGGAAGGAAGGTCTTCGCATGAGCCGCCATTTTGGGACCACAAAGTTACGTGTGTTGTATGTCGGTGTGTGCGACATACAAAGTGTTAGTGAAAAAAAACTATAGTTGAACAGCGGTCCGGTGGCTGGATTGGCGGCGCCATATTGAGACAAAATGCTAAAACAATGATGCGACGACCTTACTTCCCCTCCCGTCGTTCATCTACGGACCTTGTGTATAAGAAGACAAGAGACCAGAAGACCGAACTCCTTAGAATTTCAGTGGTGGGGGTAAAGCGGGGAGCACACACTCTTGCATAAGCGCATAAGCATATGCATAAGAAATTTGATTGGTTGAATTTTTTATGCATACATTTATAAACCAATTAAGATTCTTATGCTTACGCTTATGCGCTTATGCAAAAGTGTGTGCTCTCCGCTTCAGTCAAAATATAGTCTCATTTCATGGGCGCTGTTTACAGTAAAATCGCCGGCCAATTCATGAACTATGGCGTGCTGGACTTCGAAGTTTCATGCAATATAACCAAGAACATAAGCTTGGCACTTAGAACATATATTACTGGAAGGGGAATAAAGGATCGAGCCTGTGTCCAAGTTGGGTGCGAGAGAGAACCACGTTTTTAAGGAAAGAGAAGGGTAGATTGTTACCTCCGTTCGCAATGCGCAAACGCGAATTAGCAAAAGCACCAATTACATTTCCAGTTTCAAATGGCGCGGTGAGCGTGACGTCACCGTGACGTCATCTACGTTTGCGCATTGCGAGCATAGATTAAAAGCAACCTTTCTCTCTCGCACCCAACTTGGACACAGATTTTTACATGGAGAACAATAGCAATTCCCCTTCCAGTAATATATGTTCTAAGGCTTGGCATCTTGGCAGAATGTAAATTTTGATGTCGTAAGTATTAATAAATAATATATAATACTTAGGAATGACGAAGTTCACATAAGAAACCTTTTTTTTTTTGATAAAAAAGGTTGACAAGCAAAGTTCAGCACGTCGTAGTTCATGAATTGGCCGACGACCATACCACAGATTAATAGACAGATCGCCAAAAGCCTGTCTAAAGCAGGGTTGTGCCGTAGATTTCAAAATTACGTCTACATCCATTGTTTACGTATTGTTTACGTGATGTTTACATGGACTGTTTTATACTAATGTAAACTATGCAAATTTTATAAATTAGATTAATTTCTCAAATACAATTTCAGTATTTTCAATGTCGATATTACTACATGTAGCAGTGCCAGAAAATAGATTTTCTTGTGTTTTTTACATATTGTTCTACAAAAATAAAAGTACAATTTTTCAGCAGGATATATTTAGAATAAAATAAAGTGTTAACTTAGGTTAAATTATATGAATGTGTTAAGTTAGGTTATAAATATATTGTGTAATATACTTTTTATAATTATTTTAATTATATAATAATATAAAAGACATATGCAGACTAGAATAAGGAAATTAATTCAGAAATATTATAATTACCTGTGAGCTTGTAAACGGCAAAAGGTAGTATTGCTTAATTCACTTTTACAGTATGTACAATAGGCATAATATTTATTTTCCTTTTTCACTGGTATAAAATCTAATTCATTATTAAAACCTTTGTTTATTTTTCGAGGCATTGTTGCACACAATAGTATATTGTGTATCAAGTGCGGAAAGTTGACAATTGGTCACGAGTGCGGGGGATGGACGCACGAGCCGAAGGCGAGTGCGACCACCCCACACGAGTGAACAATTGTCAATCCGCACTTGATACACATACTATTTTGTATTGCAAGTGCAGACAAAGTGGCTGTTTCGGCGCGTTTTCTGTGCGCGAGGCGGCCGATCGCACGCCGCCATCTTGCCGCGGCAAGGTGGGAGAATAGCCGGTTTCAATACATTTCCTACGGCTTGAGCCGTATACAATGACTTTTAACGCGGCTCAGCCGTAGATAATGGCTTTGAAACCGGCTTATTCACTCACCGTGTCGCCGCTAGATGGCAGCGGGGGAAATCGGCCGCTTTCGGCACAGAAAACATGCACCGAAAGTGCCACATTGCCTGCACGTGTAATACAAAATAACATAAATATAGCCTCCTTTAAGTGTAGAGCAAATATGTTATTTCGATATTTTCGATTGGATAAATTATATTTCGTGCGGCTTAATGCTTATTGCATCTATTGTAGATGGCTCTGCACTCAAATTGACATAGATTACATGGCATACATAGTTTACATTCTTTACGCGTAGACGTAAACTATTGTAGTTTACGGATAAATGCTAGTCTACGTAAAAGTAGTCTACGTTAAAGTATTATTATTTTTTATGTTCATTTGTCAATTGTAATGATCAAAAAATATATTTCTATATAAAAATCAAAATTTATTATTTTTATTATAAATTTTAAAAGAATTAACAAATAAAATTCTAATTTAATATAAATGTTTTTAAAAATTAACTTTTGATTTAATTTTAGTTATTTTAATTGAGTTAATTTTATTAAGTAATTAACTATAATTTTACTTAAAATAATATTTAGGGTTATTTGAAGGTCAATCTAGTTTTTTTTAAAACAAAACTATTTTAATTTTTTACATGTAAATCGATTTCTCGCAATATTTAACATAGAAGGCTATATAAGATGGTTGAAAAATAGTTTACAAGATATTTAATACTTTAATGTTAATGTGACTTTAATGTGACATAATTTTACATAAATCATAAAATACCACATTTATTTTTTGATTAATTCACCTGAATATTTTTATGCACAAATCAATGAGGAATGGTGGTTGAAAGTGTTTAGATGTTGCAAATTACATATTTATCCACCAAATAATTACAGTTATACCGAAAATATTTTACTATAAAACTGCTAAATATATAGATTTATAAAATAATTTCTAAAATATTTAAAAAATATTTGGATATTTGAATGTTAAGATGAGTTGACATCATAGGAATGATGTAGAATATGACCTCACTATCGTTTGCCTCCATAATGGTACATATCTATTAATATTATTCAACAAACTTTTACACACTATTTATTATCATTACATATATTTATAATTGTAATTAATAATTAATAATCGCCTACGTATTTAAATACATCATTAGACAAGAAAATATAAAATAAGTATTACAAGTATAAGACTTTTACACACTATGTTTATATCCTGTAGTTCTTTCAGCAACAAATCCTGTACTTTCACTGTTAAATAAAAACCTATTACAGAAAGAATTCAACTTATGCAAACATGTCCTCCCGATCGGCTCCGACACCTTCACCGTCTTCCAAGCTCGAAAAGTTGAGGAAATGAGCCGGCCTGTGCACCTCGTGATAGAACTCCTTCGGATTCGCCAGCTGAAGCTCGTATTTCATGTTGGGGTCGTGCCTTACACCCATAAAGTTGTAGTTCCACGAGCCCTGGCTTGGCACCATGAAGAAGCCGAGGAACCGATCGGACAGCAGCATCTGTACTTTCTCGTAATGGCTGGGTAGGTAACCCTTGGGGTTATTTCCCTTATCGGTGTTCTGTTTGCCCCACTCGAAGCCGCTCGGGGTCAACTTGTACGCTGTGAGGGAGCAGGAACCGGGTGTGAAGCTGCAGGTGATGACGATGGTTTTCTCGCCATCCCAGATGGAGTTCTCCGCCATGATCCGGGCGTGGGTGGATATGTCCTGAGGCGACAGTTGGGGCAGTTCGTTGGGCTGTGTGTGTATCCAACCCAGCGGTTCCATCTCCTTCAGGTACTGATGATTGGGTAATGTGTTTGGCATATGAACGGTCTGATGAGTGCCCCATTGCGGCGCCATCACGATGCATCCTAATTTCTTTCACCTATAATATATAAATTACATACAAAAATATGCCCCTTAAAAATAGAGTTAATTAAATAATCTATCATAGAGAGATAAAATAAAAGTTTAAAAGAAACAATATTAAATATATTGTTTATTATCTGCACATTAAAAAAAAGTATTTCTACGGTAGCAATTAAAACGGGTATATTTTTGTTTTTGGTGAAAAATTGAATCTATATAAATCTAAAAATCTGAAATCAAAATTTGGAAATTTAAAATAGCAAATCCAATATAGCGGATTTAATATAGCAGTTCTAAGATAACAAATAAAAAATTCATCTAAAAAACTTCATTCGATGTCAACATAATATATACATATGCTCTTTAAAAATAGAGATAATTAAATTATCTATTATCAGAGAGAGATATAGAATAAAAAAGTTTAAAAGAAATAGTATTAAATATATTTTTTAAAATAAGAGCAATCATTTAACCATTTGATTATTAAATATATTGTTTTTATCTGCAAATTAAAGAAAGTACTTCTACTATAGCAATTAAAACGGGTTTATTTTTGTTTTTGATGAAAAATTGAATCTACTAATCTAAAAATTTTAAAAACTTCAAAATTATCAAAATTTCAAAACTTAAAATAACAAATCCAATATGGCGGATCCAATGTAGCAGTTCTAAGGTAATTAGAGAGGGGGGAAGGGGGAGAGAGAGAGGAGGGAGGAAGGGAGAAAGAGAGACTTTTTAATTCTATTGAAAGTATTCTTAATCAAAAAGTATTTTTTCACGAAATCGTCAAAGAAGGGACCCAAGTAGCAAACTGATATCATTAAATGTCAAAATGACAAGTAGCATACTGACGTTATTAGACGTTAAAATAATCTTATTTTGACGTCTAATTACGTCAGTATGCTACTTGTCATTTTGACATTTAATGATGTCAGTTTGCTACTTGGGTCCCTTCTTTGACGATTTCGTGAAAAAATACTTTTTGATTAAGAATACTTTCAATAGAATTAAAAAGTCTCTCTCTTTCTCCCTTCCTCCCCCCTCTCTTTCTCCCTCCCCCTCCCCCCCTCTCTCATTAGACGTTAAAATAATCTTATTTTGACGTCTAATTACGTCATTCAACGTCAAAATGACGTACGCCTGACATCTGAGGGGTAAATAATTCCAATAAACAAAACTACCAAAGTTGCAAACTGACGTCATTAAACATCAAAATGACGTCATTCGACGTAAAAATGACATATGCTTGCTATCTGGGGGAGTAGTAATTCCCAAAAATAAAACTATCCAAATAGCAAACTGATGTCATTAAACATCAAAATGACGTATGCTTGCTATCTGAGGGATTAATAATTTCAATAAACAAAACTATTCAAAATTGTATCGACGTACGTTTCCTATCTGGATATATTGATAATTATTCACCTGAGGATTATCGGGAGGGCTGATACCGTACAGGTAGCCAGCGATCTGCGCTCGTAGATCGGAAATCGTGACAAACTTCTTCAGCACGTTCTTCGGCAGGATGTAGGTGTACCCGGTCTCCTTGATATCATCCGACGAAACGTAAATATGATTGGTCCGTAGATGAAGATTCGTTGCGGAGATGGCTCTTACGCGCCACTCGGTCTTGGAGCTGAAGGTCTGGGTCTCGTAGTTGGACGTGGTCGCAGTGATGATCTCGTCGCCGTGCTTGTTCACCGTCCGCGTAGTGGTGGCGGTCAGTTGGCTCTGCTCCTTGGTCTGCTTCTCGATCTCGGCGATCTGCTGACGCTGCGCCGAGGGCGCGCTGATCTCCATACCCAGAATGATGTCCCGGATCTCGGACTGTGTGAGGGACGCAACGTTCACGTTGTTCTTCTTGCCGTAATCCGCCAGGATGAGGTCCTTCAGCTGCACCTCGACCTTGATCCACTCGTCATCGGTCAGCGAAGGCCAGATGTGATGGGGCTCAGTGATCGTGGTCTTGTCGGGCTTCAGCACGACCTTCGTCCGCTCGGTGTTGACGTGAAGAGCCCTTAGGATCAGGATCAGTCGCGAGAACGCGGTGTAGGACGAGATGGTCTTCAGCCAGTCGTCGTAGAGGTTGAAGAGTACCATCTGCGGTTCGGTCGCCTTTAGGATCAGATCCCCGAACTTCTCGACCTTGAGACACGCCTGGAACGGCAGCTGCAGCTCGGATCCCTTGATGACTATATTGGGAAAGTCCAGCAGATGCACCTCCAGCGGATCTAACATCCCTTTCCTAGTGACGATGATCTGTTTCGGCTGCTCCTCCACCGGTAAGGAACGAATCAACGCGGCGACTTCTTCAGCAGTCTTCCACTTGGCCAACTGACCTAGACGTTTCTGGCCCGCCCAGACGGAGGTATGGATAATCTTCAGGAACAGCTGGCCCGTTCGCGGGTTGAAAATAAAGATCGCCCCGTTAATGGGCTTCGTGGTCAGATTACCCTCGAAGGTCTTGTGGATTGTCACGCGGTAGACGTTCGTGTCGTCCACGAACCAAATGATCTGGTTGGAGAAGAGCTCGCCGTAGTTCTGCGAAGACAGGTAGGGCTCCGTGGGCTCGGACGAGTACAGTTGCAAGGCCTTGCGAATGCGCTCGCGCAAAACGTACAGAGCGGGATTTGCCTTCATGATCTTCGCCATGGCCTGCTGGATGAGCGGCTTGCAGCCGGGGAACCAGTTCCCGTAGGCGCTGTGCAGGTTGTAGGCCAGGTCGATGGCGATCAGGAGGCCGGTAGGCGACGGGTAGATCGACATGTTGTCGGTGGTGTAATCCAGAAACTTGGCGCGAGCGTATCGCTCGATGTCATGGGAGTCGTAGTCGCCCCACCTAAGCTGAACGTCGATCCAGTATTTCTGCGTGGTGGTGTTATCCATTACGTCCTTGGAGTCGGCGAGGAGCGACGGTCGCGAGACGGTCCATTTGTACGCGGAGAAGAGTAGAATGTCCGCGCACGAGGAGTTCATCTTGTAGGATTTCCGCGGATGTATCGTCTCCTTCTGCACGGTCTCGATCTCCAGGGCGTCCAGCTCCTGGTCGAACACTTGGCAAAGGTCCATCACGATGGACTCGTGGACCTTCTGCCACAAGTGGGCGCGGAAGATCTGGATTAGCGAGATCTTCAGGGTCGGGATCTTGCCGTGCATGAAGATCCCGGTCAGGTCAAGTTGCACCTGGAAGCCGACATAGACGTTCGCGCGGTTGATCGTAGGTGACCACCAGAGGGTGAAGCGACGATTCGGAATCTGATTGAGACCGGAGCGCTGCGCGTTCGTCAGCTTCTTGTACTTCATCGACTCCTCGAAGCCGGACGCCTTCTCCCAGAAGAGACCCTCCCAGGTCGGGAAGTAGGTGCCTTTGAAGAGGGTGTGCTCTAGAATACCCTCAACACCGCCGAGCGCCTGGATCATGTCGGTACGGTAGTTGTTCAGATTCCAGAGTTTGCCGTCGTGACGCTGATGAGTCCACCAGAATGGGTTCTGCTTCAGCACCTGGTACTGCTTGAACTCGGTGCGGATGCGCCAGCCCTTGTCGTAGGCCAGAGTGTGCCGGTCCTTCTGGAATAGCGTGTTTATCCTGGGGATACCACGATCCCAGCTATCTTCAAGGTCCTCCAAGGTTAACCTGCGATTCTGCGCGTTGGCCTCCTGCCGCTTCAGGGCGTACTCCGCCCAGACGCGTTGGGAGTCGATGAATTCTGACTCCCAGGGTTGGATGTAGCGGTACAAGTTCGGGATCAGTTGGTCTTCATCGTGACTCATGCCGGACCGAAAATGCGTGATGCCGACGTCGGTCTGCTTCGACCATCTCAGATCCGATTGGGGTATCAACACGTGGCCCATCGACAGCATCCCCAGACCGCCCAGCTCCTTCGGCGTGTAAAAGACCACGGGTGGAAAACGCGACGGCATCTTGGAGTTCAAGCCGATCTTGATACGCGTTTGGATCTTGTTCTCGCACTTCACCAGCAGATCCAGTAGCTCCTGGGTGTTTACCACTGCCTCCCGGAAATACGTCATCAGGCCGATCAGGGCGGTATTCCACTTGTTCACGATCTTGGTGAACGTGGTCGAGCCCGAGGCCATCAGGATCTGCCGGACCCGATTGTGGAAGCGCTGCAGGCTCTCGTCGTCGACCCTGAGGAAACACTGCGCGGTCCTCTCCTTCGTGATCTCATTTTGGAGATTCCAGACCCCGTCCCGGTGGGTGAACTCTTCGTGGGTCGTCCTGCACTTGGGCAGGATCCTGCACTCGAAGCCGCTCATGTTGAACAGCAGGTTCGGATTGTCCTTGCTGTAGACGCTTACAAAGCTGTTCTCCCACTGGATGGTGGTGGTTGAGCGCGGCAGGCGATTCTTGATATCCCAGAACACGGCGCGACCCAGGTTCACGTCGTGCTTCATCAGCCTCATCCGGGCGTCCCGCGGCCAGCACTTCTTGTTATTGTATCCGACAATGTTCTCGTTGTTCGGATCCGGGTGTTCGGTGAGGTAGCGTTGAATCAGGTCTCTCGCCTCATCGGCGGAGAAGCGCAGGAACAGGTGTATCCTATCGACGTAGCGGCAGTAGAGCCGGATGGGATGAGCTGTCTCTGAGGCGACGTCCTGGAAGGTGAGGAAGTCGTTTGGCATCTGCGGCGGACCGGCCATCTCACTGGCGCGCTGAAGACCCAGCACCAGGAGATCCAGGACCAGTCCGTAATATTGAGCAATGAAGGAGGCAAATTGCAGACCCCGGATAATGCCGTAGCTGTTGGTGTGGTTCATATCCTTGTAGTTGATCACCACGTTGTTCTTCGCCGTCATGTAATCGGCGATGTTGTGGTCGACTATCAGGCGCAACAGCCTATTGAGCAACGTGAGATCGATCTTCTCGTACAGCTTCTCGAACTTCGACTCCAGCAGCACGTTGCATTCGCCCTCGCTCACGTCCCACACGTCCTGGAGGTTGTTGATACCCTGGCACCACTTGTAGACGAGAAGGGGCGGCGGCTCCGTGTCGGCTGGCTTTACCCAGGGCGGAAACAGCCGCCTCTTGTCCGCCTCGTACCATAAATACTGATCCAAATAGGCGTCCGTGATCTTCTCCAGCGGCTCCACGTCGTAGACCGGGATTAGGTGACTATAGAGATCCATGAACTCGATGCCGACCTCCTTAAAGGCCCTCTGCGTTAGCAGATGTCGCTTGATTCTGGACAAAGCCTCGTGTGGATTGTCGTAAGCCTGTTCTATGAGACCCAATTCTTCCCGTTGACTTTGATTTAGCCTGGACTTGACACTGTAGGCCTCCTTCAAGCGTTCCAGAGCTAAGATCAACAATTTTGTGTCGTGCTTGTAGGACAACGGCGGGAAGGGTATCGGCGCGAACCTCCGCGACTCCAGCCAGTGTACCGAGGTCGTGAATATAGCTACGGCCTCCTCCGGCGAGATGTACGGCCCGTCCTTTAGGTAATTGTGCTGCCGCTCCTGCTCGGCCTTCAGATAGAGCCGCGTCAGGCGGCCCAAGTTCTTCTTGCACACGGTCTTGTCCACCGTGGCGCCGCGTCGGATCCTCTCCCGGTTGTAATGCGCCGTGTTGGTCCACCAGTCCGCCTTCATCTTCACGTAACGCAGAATCATGTTTTCGATGGGAATCGGTAGCCCCGGCACCTTCCACGGGATGTTCGCTTTCCAGCAGCGCCAGGCCTCGCTCAGATGCTGAAGAATCGTCCGCGCCTTGTTCTGCTTGATCCCCTCGGGCATCATGTCAACTATGTCGTGCATGACCGAGGCACGTAACTCGAGATCGAAGTGAGACTCCACTCGCTGCTTCGTCACCGTCTTCGCCACCCCCTTTGAGTGACGGCCCTCGAACTGTCGTGACAGTAGGTTGCCCAGCCACCTCTCCAGTAGCGGGGTGATGCCCCTCATGAAGAACAACCAGACGCGCCAGCCGGGCGCCCAGAACCCGCAACCGGGTCCCTTCCCGACTGGACCGGTGTTGAAGCGATAATAAATCAGATGCTTCAGGTCTTTGCACATCCTGATCTGCCGCATCAGTTTGTACTTATAGCGGTACATGCCAGTCAGCTGGCCGACGTGGGCGAAGATGTATTGCAGCCCGTCCGCCAGTTGGAACGCATCCACGTTGTTCAGTCTGTACTGAACATGAGAGTCGATGATGAGTTTGGTCAGACGGAGGATCTCACGGCAAAGATGAAAGGCGTTGCCGAACCGAGACTTCTTCCTCTCTTTGGTCGTGAGCGTCTTCACGGGTTTCAGGTTGAAGTTGTAGTCCAGGTGAAGGTAATTTAAGTTCTTCCGGTGGATCAGCAGATTCAGCATGTTGTAGCCCTGACGACAGACCTGCAGGCCGGCCTCCACCCAGTCTATCGTCGTCGTTTGGAAGAACTTGGTCGACTTGAAGGAGCGAAACAGGTAGCGCTTCTTCTGCGGCTTAGGCGGTCTGTGCTTAAGAGCGTTCAGGACAAAGTACTTCAGCAATTTCTGATAACTGACTCGGACTTTGACAGGCTGTCCAGGTGGACAGTGCTCTCGGTACCACGACTTGACTAATGGAATGTCGATGGCTCTCCTCGTTCTGCCGGAGCGCGTGTTAAACGGCCTCGGCGCCCACAAAAGGGCTATTCCATTCGCCGTGTTGTCGGTGTAAAGAGGTATCTCCTGAAGGAACGGTTGCACATCGCCAGATAGAATAAAGTCCTCGTCGTCCTCGATTTGTGGCTCCATTGTCTGATGATAATTGTGAATAATATTTAGTATAATCATACTGACTTCTTTAAATTTAATACAATCTGAAGTATCAAACTGACATCATTAAATGTCAAAATAACATCATAATGTCAGTAAATGCTAAAATAACATTATTTTGACATCTATGACTTCATTAAACATCAAAATAACACCATTTTGACATCTACAGCTTCATTAAATGTCAAAGTGATGCCATTTTGACGTCTATAGCTTTATTTAATGTCAAAATGACATCATTTTGACATCTATGACGCCATTAAACGTCAAAATGCCATTAAATAAAAAAATGACGTCATTAAATGTCAAAATGACGTCATAATGACATGTAATGACGCCAGTCGATGTTAAAACAGACATATCCTTGTTATATATTTGAATATTTCAAACAAATTTACCTTTAACGAATTTCTATGAGAAATTGGGTTGATTAATGGATCAAAATAAAATGCAGGCAAATCTGGATCTTCGGTCTTTATGTAAACAACATTTGGTGCATGATACCTATAAAACGTACATGTATAAATTAAAATACATTTTATATAAAATACATCATATATATATATATATATATATATATATATATATATATAAAGATAAAAAAATTGTTGTATGTGATATCAGCAGTTTCTTTTTAAGTCTTTATAAAAGATACGAATAACGATCACACTAAATTTGCTTTGCCACACTGCTAGGAAGATCATTTTATAATGCTAAGCAGATCTTAAAACTTAGTGTGGAAATAAATTTAATAATAAAAAAATTTAATTAGAAAATCGCGCAACTTACCATGAAAGATGAACAAAATGTGGCATGTTATTGTACAAATAAGGGAATGCAATCCTATATTCTGTCCTAATTGGTTGCCTGATGATGATCTTATTTATGTCATTGAATTCATTCCAATCTTCATCAGCAGCATTTGAATCCTTCACCAGTGGTTCGAATTTTGGTCCTCCAGGTATAGCCATGTTTAAGGCTTTTGCAGTAAAAAATGACTTGGGATCAAATAGATAAAAAAAATTTTGATCGACCAAGTCAGTCAACAATTGATTAGCCAAACGGTACAAAGTGGCCATTTGTGGCAATGTTAAGTTCCATCTCCGATATGTGGATCCATTGACGTGTCTGGAATATATATTTTCTCATTTATATTTTATTACATGTATATACAGTGAATAATAATATTTTGAAGAATTCTTTCAGAGTAGCAGTTTGTCCAACTGAATAACTAGTATCAACTTTGACACCCAGCAATTCAAGCTGTCAACTCACATGTCTAGTTGATTTCAGGACCCCTACGCTTTTCATCATTAAGAAATGGATTTTTTATGTATTAATAACAATAAATATTAAAATGATCATTTTTTTATTATTTTTGTAAGTAATTCAACTTTGTATGATTAATTTTGCATATATAGTGTCCCATAAGAAATTGCTGAAACTAATCAGCTGTTATTTTTTAATGCAAGCAATTATTGAGAAAACAAAAATTTTGTTGGAAGAAGGAAAGTCTGCAGTTTTTAATAGATATAAATAATGTTTGTTAAAAGGATCGTCGATAACATTAAAAATGACATGTTAGAAAAAGTTTTTACAAATTTTCATAAAAGAACAGAATTTTGTACAAATTCGAATGGTGCACGCTTCAAAAATAGTTATCATTAATTTACTATATGTAATTATTAGCTCTTTTTTTATTACTTTTTTTAAAATAAAATAAACTGGTATATAAATATTTCATTTATATCCATTAAAAACTGTAGACTTTCCTCTTTTCAACAATTTTTGTTTTCTCAATAACTGCATACATTAAAAAAATGACAGCTGATTAGTTTTAGCAATTTTCTATAGAACATCCTGTATACACATCAACTTACTTTGTCCCAACTAATGGTTTGTGTTCATAGAACCATGACGCGACAGATTCATCTTCTTCTGAGTCAAGTTCGATTTGTATAGCTTCTAAAGGTTCAACATCCAAAACGTTATCCGCATAATCCAAAGGAGGCTCTTCATCATCAAAAGGTGGAAATCTCATTCTTTTAAAATGTCTGCGATCCCTTTTCTCTCGTCTCATCATAATCCACATTGTGCTGGAGGAAAAATGGAACTTTTTTAATATAATTTGTACCAATATGAAGATAAAAGAGTATTATTTTGCCTAGATTACCCCCATTGAGCTATATACACAGGCTCTATAACCCAAGGAATTTCATTGACGAATGTAATGGCGCCAGTAATATGATATAGGACCTTTACATCTCTTATTTGTTCCCACGGCATAGGCATATTTTCCAATAATTTCATCACAGCATGCGGCATATACTTTAAAGCCCTGGAACAGACACACATTTGTAGAAAAATCCCCAATTATGGTTCTTTTTTTGTTTTTACAATTTACCCCAAATAAACACGTTTATCATGTCTGTATTTTCTGCTGCTCATATCACCATGATCTCTAATAATCTTCCTTATATGTTCAGCCGGCATGTCTTCCTTTTGAGCATCCACAAAACCGAACTTCCTCTTCTCTGCGAATCGCTTTGACTGCAACTGCTGCCACTTTTGCGCTGAAACAATTAAGCTCAACAATTAAGAAAAACATTTCGAACAAAAGTTGTTTGGTTTGAAAGGAGACATAAAATAATAGTACCATTAATTTGACCTTGAATAGTCAAAAGGTCACAAAGTTTAAAAGTCACTTTCAATTTCTTTATTATTAACCTCCATTTTTTATTACATATTATTACATATTACATATTCTTGTAGCTTATTTCAAGAGCTTTCTAAAATATTATAAGTTATATTTTCATTAAGTACTTTTCGAATTTACAGATAAAAAAAGTTAAAAAAAAAATTTTTTAAAAGCAACTGTGTTTTCTTTATATCAATTAATTAGTCTTATTATTTCATGCATAAAAGTATTAAGGTAAAAATACCAAAAGTTAAATATTTTACAAGAAATTTTACATTTTATGTTAAAAAATTATTCAAACATTATTAACATTATTAACATTATTCATACTTCAAACTTTATAACTCAAAAAGTGCTTAATAAAAATATACTTTATTATAGTATTTTGGAAAGCTCTTGAGATAAGCTACAAGAATATGCAATAAAAAAAAAGGGTTTATAATCAAGAATATTACGCAAAATTTTACCTTTCTCTTGAAGTTTATCCTCGGACAGGACTTCCGGTTGTTTAGGAATTTGAGGCAGTGGTGGTCCAGCTTGCATAACTTGTATATGGGCATGATGCGCAGCTTGCGCATGAGCCGCAGCCTGAGCATGTGCTTGAGCAGCTGCCAGCTGAGCCTGTTGCTGGGCCATCATTGTGGCCCAGGGGTTTGGACCCAGCAAATATGGTGGGATTGACATAATGTCAAATGTCTTTCAGCTGAAATACAAAGTAATAATGTAGCATAATGATAGTGAATGGTATTAATATAGTTCGTGATGATTCTTCAGATCGCAACAATCCATTGTATTATTTCAGATAAAAAATTTTTTTATATAATTTTAGTAAAATTAATTAATTTTATAATAAATTTAATAATAAATTATAAAATTAATAAAAAATAATTTTATGGTATATCCGATTAATTCTTAAAACTTCAAAAACTCGGTAACACAAATTATTTTGTCTAACGTAAATTTTTAATGTTACTCTGTAATGTTTATGCAGCAAAGCGCAAAAGTAGCGTGTTGCACAATTAGCCGGGGTACTTGAATAATAAAGTTACACGTGACTTTTTCCATTCATCAATTCTTATATGAAAATTACGATGTAATCAATTGCTTACAATTAGCTTCTTAAGAACTTTTCGCACTTTTGTTCATTCACATAATTCTACATAATCTAACTTATTTGTGATTTTACTTTTACACACAAAAATGGCTTCAGGATTGCACAGATAATAAAAGAAAATAGATAGTAAACTTCTATATTTCGCTTTAAAATAGCGTTTTAAACGCCATCTGGAGTTCCGTTGAATATTTTTCTCGCTTGACTGTGATTGGTTAATTTTTTAAAGCTTAAGCCTTGTGCACAATAGGGAAATTATTAGGAATAATTATTAAATAAGATTTAGTATATAAAAAGGCTAACTAATCGAGCATTATTAGATGATAGAAACTAAGTATTTATTCTATATAAGATAATACAGTACAAACGTTTCAACCGCACGCGGTCTTCTTCAGTATAGGAATTAAAAGTAGATGATCATAAGTGATTGTAAGTCGCAATTTTATTGCCAAATTAGTGCATGTCGTGTTAAGTCAAATTACAAAACGTCAGTATATTTCTTACGGATTGATCGCTTTATTGAGATGTTTGGCCGATCTCATAGATTTCATCGTTAGTATGCGAGAAATTATTGTTGTCATAACGCACTGTGAGTAGTGAGATATAATAAATTGATAATGTGTCAAAATATAAAAATTGGTCTTACGTGATCTGTGCGCTTACTTGTAATGTTTGTTGCCCTCCAACTAGACCGTACCAACGTAACATGCCCTCTTATTTCCAAATGTACTCATTTTGTAATTATGTGTGTTATTATATAGTTTAAGTGTGTTTAGGATTTTAACGAACTATTTTTTTTGTGTGTTTTTTTATTATTATATGTTTGCTAGTTTTTCCAATATATCAAAATAAGATTCGCTAAGCAACTCGGTATCTCTATTTAGGTTTAACCCATTTTTTTGTTCCTTAATGTGTAACATCTCGGAAATGAGTCTTTTATAATTAGTTTCACTGTCTAAAATTTTAACGTTGTCCCAATCAAAAGAATGATATGTTCATTTAATATATGATCAGAGATTACCGAATATCTTGTCGAATCTAACTTTATGTTGTTAACGTGTTCTTTCATTCTAGTCTGCAATTGTCTCTTTGTTTGGCTCACATAAGAAGCGTTGCAATCTTTACAATTGATTTTATAGACTACATTTGACGTACATGGGTGTTTATTTTTATCTTTTTGCGTTTTAATAATTTTATCGAGTTTATTGATACATCTGTATCCTGTTATGAGTTCCGTATTTTTTACCGAAGAGACAATCATTTCTGAAATTTTATTGATATATGGGATAACAAAGAATTTTTTTGGCACTGATTCTTCTTTTGAGTTGCCTATTTGTCTTTTACTGTGTCTATTTAAGATACTTTTTTTGGAAATAAGATGCCCTATCTGATGGTTGATTTTATTAAAAATGAGATCCAGGGGGTAACCATTGCTTTTTAATATGTCAATAATTAATATCAAGTTTTTATTAAAAAATTGTGGATGTGATAATAGTAGACATTTATTAACTAAGTTATAAATTATGCCGATCTTATATATGGCAAAGTGCATGGTGTGAAAAGAAAAATAAGGTTCTTCCTGAAAAAGTATCTTTTTGATACCAATCTATATGTATCATGTTGTTTGTTATTATAATAGACAAATCTAAAAAGCTTAAGCAGCGGCCAACCTCCTGTTCTACAGTGAATTTTAATCTGTCGTGGTATTTATTAAAACTATCAACAATCCGAGTCATGTTCTCATTAGAAATCGTTAACAAAATGTCATCGACGTATCGGAAATATAATGCATTTCGTGTTTAACGAATTCAAAACTGTGTCTTCTAAATCCTGCATCACCATGTCAGCAATAATCGGAGACAATAGAGAGCCCATGGGAGTCCCATAAGTTTGTTTATAAATCTTATCTTTGAAGGTAAAATAGGTGGATGTTAAAATAAAATTAATCCTTTCTATGGATTCTTTTTTAGGTATTTTTGTGATCTTTGTGATGTGTTCCCATCTATCATTAATACCATTAAGGGTCGACAGGTCGGTCAGCCAAACTCCGAATTGATGTTGGAGACCTCGCGCGGTGACAACGCGAAACTCCGATTTCAGTGTTGCCAACGCCGAGAAACCAATTCTCAGGTTTTATGTAGTGGTGCATGTCTGTACACGTACATACACCATTGCATTGCTCACGCGAACGCACCGTAGAGAGACAAGGACCGATAATCACGTGTTCTCCTTGTTCCTCTACCGTGCCGGTATACGCGAGATGCCGCCTGAAAATGGCCTTCCGTAGCAGAAGGCAGTAGCGTAGCAAGGCTAATAAGTACCTACTTTTTGTAAATTTTATATATGCTTATGCACATATGTGCGTATATATATATATATATATATATATATATATATATATATATACATATATATGTATATATATTATATAAGGAATATGTTGATTATTCTTGATTTCTTTTTGATTATTGATGCTATTGTATAATTTGCTCCAAATACTTATAACGTGAAAGAACGTTGAGTAATGTATAATCAATGCAAGAATGTTCAGTATATATCATCCAGTAAATTAGAGTTCAAATATATCAATATTAATTTTTTTATAATATATATATATATATATATATATAATATATATATTGGAATATAGAAAATTGATAAAAGATATATTTCGGCGATTTAAAAATTTTTTAATATATTGAAAATATTTTTACTACATACACTATATATAAGTGTAAAATAATTCAGAAAATAAATTTAATAAAAATCTACATACCAGCTGTGTGCATGTGTGCAATTGATTTATTACTTGAAATTTATTTACGAAATTATTTTGCATTTATATATTTATAGTGTGTGTAGTTGTAAAATAATTAAAATATTTTCAATATCAAATTTTTAAGTTTATCGCCTATATAAAAAATATATTTCTATGATTTTCTATATTTCAATATATTATAAAAAAATTGATATTGATATATTTGAACTCAAGTTTTTTACGTGATTAAATATTCTTGCATTGAGCCATCATACGTTACTCGTAAGTTTTTTCACGTCATAAGTACTTATGTAGCAGAGAGAAAGAAATGAGAGTTATACGCAATGTAACATCAATAATCGGAAAAAATCAAGATAACGGTTGTCATATCTGTGTATATATATATATATATATATATATATATATATATATATATATAAACTTATATATTATATATATATATATAATATTTCATTTATTTATAAAATACATTTTCAATTCATATTAAACCTGAGTGATATTTTCTATATGCTTATGCTATCCTCCGATCTATCCCTAACAAATTAAGAGGTGTAATTGCATTATTATCATCAATTATTATCTTATACTTTTTACCTCTAATTTCTATAAAATTTAATTCATTATCATTTTATCCTTTAAATCAATATTTATTTTGAATTTTCATTAATATTTTTATTCTATTAACATGAGCAGGAGCTCAACCTATTGAAATACCTTTTATCATTATTAGACAAATTTTATCATTATGTTACTTTCTTTATTTTATCTTATTACCTTTCCTAATAAAAATTTGAGATTTAATTATTTTTAAATAAATATTAAAAAATTTATCATTATAAATAAATTTAAAATATTAAAAATAATTATATTTAATACTTAAATTTTTTATAAATTACTATTAAATTAAGGTAATGATCTTGAATTTAAGTTTATGTTTTGAAAACATATTAAAGAAATTTTAATTTTTTATTAACTTTTAAACATTTAATTTTTTTTACTAAATTATTATTTATAATATAAATTTAAATCCAAAAATTAATAAAATATAAACTAAAATTATTGGTAAAATAATTTTCCAACATAAATATATTAATTCATCATATCGTATTCGAAGAAGTATTCCATGTATAAAAATTACTATTCTACATAAAATATTAATTAAAATAAAAGTTAAAATTATTGAATATTTTAATAAATTTCTAAATATATAAATTCTAATTAATCTAAAAAAAATAATTATTCGATATTCAGATAAAAAAATTAATGTAAACCCACCCCTAAAATATTCAATATTAAACCCTGAAACTAATTCTGACTCACCTTCGATAAAATCTATAGGACTTCGATTTAATTCAGCTAAAATCCTAATAAAAAATATAATAAACAAAGGATATAAAACTACTATATATCATAAATAAAATTGATAATTAATAAAATCAAAAAAAGAATATCTCTCTCTTATTAATATAATAACTAAAACAATTAAAATAAATCTTACTTTAAATGATAATATTTGTGAAACTGATCGTATTGCCCCTATTTTTGAATAAATCGAATTAGCTGATCATCCCATAAAAATTATAACATACCCTCTAATAGTTATAAAACAATTATTAATAAAATAGAATAATTTAAAAAATAAATATTAGTAATGTAAGGAAATACTAATCATATTATTATTAAAACAAATCTAATTATAGGACATAAAAAAATTATAATTAGATTTATATACATAAAATAATTCTTTATTAAGTAATTTAATAGCATCACTAAAAGATTGAAATAATCTTATAAATCCCACCTTATTAGGTTCTTTACGAATTTGTACATATCTTAAAATTTTTCGTTCCAATAAAGTTAAAAAAGCTACCCCAACTAATATAATTAATAACAAAATTAACAATCTTAATATATTTAACGCACTATAAAAATATAATCTTAAATTTTGACAAATTATTACTTGTATAATTTTTTTCTATTATACATCATTTAAATTCTAAATTTAATACACTTAAATTCTGCTAAAGTAATTTTATTTATTTACATATATTTAATCAATTAAATTTATTCATTAAAAAAAATATAATTTGAAAAAAAGTCCTTTCGTACAAAATTTTCTTAATTTTATTTAATTAATTAATTTATTTTAAATTTTCATTTACATTACTTATATCTATAATATTTATTTAATTTTTTTTTAATACTTCAACAATTCAAAAACTAACTCTATTTAATTTTTTATTATAATTTTATTTAATTAAAATAATCACACACACAAATCATATTAAATTTTTCATAAATATTTAAATTTAATTTTTTTTTAATTTTAATAAATCATATTAAATCATTAATCTTTTCAATGTAAATAAAATATTTTTAAATAAACTAAAATTTTTTTTATTTTAAATACATTTTCCAATATATTTACTTTGTTACGACTTTTCTTACAAATCATAATTAATAAGAACGGCGGGCAATTTGTACATAATTTAAATATAATTCAACTTATAAATTTTTATAAATTTACATTTAAATCCTTTTTAAATAATAAATTTAAATATAATTTACAAAAAAAATATTTTTCAATATAACTCATCTAAATCTTAATAATTCTACATTTTGATTTGAATTTAATTTATAATATAAATTTATAATTAAAATCTCTTAATTTAATTTTCAACAATATATAAAATATTTATATTAAGTTAATCCATTTGTGGATTATCAAATTAATCAACAAGTTTTTCTAATATAATAAATTACCGCCAAATTTTTTTATTTTTAATGCTTTACATTTAATATTTAATTAATTTTATTTTTATTTAAATAATAGGGTATCTAATCCTAATTTCTTTTTAAACTTAATTAGAAATAAATTTTCCAAAATAAATTTTTTTTATTAACTAAAATTATTACATTTCACTATAAATAAAATTAAAAAAAAAATATTTAAATCTCCTTTTTATATTCTTTAAATTATTAAAATTATTTATTCTTATCATCAGTTTAACCGCAATTGCTGGCACCTAAATTTATTAATAATATAAATAAAATTATCTATTATAATTTTTATTAAAATAATTATTTTAAATATTAATTAATCATTAAAAATTATTTAAATTTTTAAAAATTTTTTTATAAAAATTTATTTATATTCAAATTTTATAATTAATTTATAGAAAAAAAATTATTTCCCTACCTTATTCACTAATTTATCATATTTATCTAATTCATTTATTTTTTAATCAATATATAATTTAAATTAATATTAAATTTAATAAACATTTAATTTATATATTGACTAAAAAATAAATATGACATTTCCTACCACATTCACTAATTTATCATATTTATCTAATTCATTAATTTTTTTATTTATTTATAAAATACATTTTATAAATAAGTAAAATATTATACAGACAATTTATTACATAAATTTTTTTATAAATATAATAAATTATTTATTATATATATTTTTATTTAATTATTTATATAATAATTATATTTTAATATAAATTACGCACACGGATAAGAAATATTTTACATTTGCTCATCCCATATAAAAATATAAAAGTAATGGAAATTAAATTTTACATTAATTTATACTAGTATTATGAGGTAGTTAATACATGAAAATCATATAAGATGAATTCTGTACATCGATTAGCATAATATGATCACAAGTCAATAAATGATTTTGCTAATATATTATTTTGAATAAAAATTAAAAAAATATAAAAACAAAAAGAATGAAATTAATAAATTTTCTTCATTCTTTGTTTTCTTCTTCTATTAATTATTTTTTCTATTATTTGAATAAAAGATGTATCATGTGTAATAGATTAAATAGATAGATAATTTATATAAATATATAATTATACGTTTTGAAATTTATATATATATATATATATATATATATATATTAATTTCAATATATACATATATTAAATTATTATTTATCTATTACATACGATACGCCTTTTATTCAAATAATAGAAAAAATAATAGAAAAAAACAAAGAATGAATAAAATTTATTCATTTTATTTTTATTTGTTTTTATAAAATTTTTATTCAAAATAATATATTAGCAAAATCATTTATTGCGACTTGTAATCATAATATTACGCTAATCGATGTACAGCATTTATCTTATAAGATTTCCATATGTGTTACTACCTCACAATACTATTATAAATAAATGTGAAATTTAATTTGCATTACTTTTATATTTTTATATATAATGAGCAGATGTAAAATATTTCTCATTCGTGTGCGTAATATATTGGTTTTTGTATTTATACTGATTTTACACATATCAAATGCAAGAGAGACAAAGATAGAATGATACTCTCTCCTTGTCAAGCTGTCAGTATGTTACCACGAAAATTTCCCCATGAGTATAGATCTAGTGAGATTTGTTCATCCCAAATATTACATAAAAAGAAGTTACGTAGCTTCGTGAAATATTTTTTAATATATTCTTTATATAATAAAGCAGGGAGACAAAGAGTCAAATTTTGCATTATTGCTCTTAAAAATTTATAATAAATTAAATACGATCTCGTGGCTAACCCAACCTTACCCGCTGCTAGCTGCGCATCTCCCCAAGTTATATTATGAATTTTATATTTATCTTTTTTCCAAAAAATCGATCTTTGTCTCCCTGCGGACAATCCTACTGATTAAGAATATCGTAAATTTAATAAGATTCATTAAGTATTTTGGCTAATATATGGGATGAACGAATCCGTAATTCCCGGCCGGCCGATAGGCGTCTCCACCATGTCGCCTGTCGACCCTTAATTGCGAGATTAAGAAGCACGTTAGTAAAGAGTGAGACCACATCTAACGAGAACAATAACTCGTTGTTATTAATCCTTTTGCCAAAAAGCAAGCTGTACAAATCAAAGCTATTGTTAATATAACTCTTAACTCTAGGGATGCTAGTTAAAAAAATTTTATGCATAAACGAGGCAAACGCATATAACGCAGTATCAATTGATGAGACAATGATTCTAAAAGAAGTGTTTTCTTTGTGAATCTTAGGTAATCCGTAAGCTTTTGGCAAAAGAGAATCACTAGACCGTAATTTATAATAACCAATTTCTCTTTAGAGATCTCTGATCACATATCAAATGAACATCATTCTTTTGATTGGGACAACGTTAAAATTTTAGACAGTGAAACTAATTATCATAAAAGATTCATTTCCGAGATGTTACACATTAAGGAACAAAAAAAGGGTTAAACCTAAATAGAGATACCGAGTTGCTTAGCGAATCTTATTTTGATATATTGGAAAAACTAGCAAACATATAATAATAAAAAAACACACAAAAAAATAGTTCGTTAAAATCCTAAACACACTTAAACTATATAAACACACATAATTACAAAATGAGTACATTTGGAAATAAGAGGGCATGTTACGTTGGTACGGTCTAGTTGGAGGGCAACAAACATTACAAGTAAGCGCACAGATCACGTAAGACCAATTTTTATATTTTGACACATTATCAATTTATTATATCTCACTACTCACAGTGCGTTATGACAACAATAATTTCTCGCATACTAACGTTGAAATCTATGAGATCGGCCAAACATCTCAATAAAGCGATCAATCCGTAAGAAATATACTGACGTTTTGTAATTTGACTTAACACGACATGCACTAATTTGGCAATAAAATTGCGACTTACAATCACTTATGATCATCTACTTTTAATTCTTATACTGAAGAAGACCGCGTGCGGTCGAAACGTTTGTACTGTATTATATAAAATAAATACTTAGTTTCTATCATCTAAATAATGCTCGATTAGTTAGTCTTTTTATATATAATACTAAATTTTGTTTTAATCAATAGACAAGCGAATACACGAATATATTAAATAAGAATTACATTATATAAATAAATATTAAATATAAATTATATAAATAAATATTAAATATAAATTATATAAATAAATATAAAATATAATTTATATAAATAAATATTAAATATATAAATTATATAAATAAATATAAATTATATAAATAAATATTAAATATAAATTATAAATTATAAATTATAATATTAAATATAAAAATTATATAAATAAATATTAAATAAGAATTAAATTATTTTAAAATAATAAAATCAAAAAAATTCTAATTAAAAATATAAATGCGGATATAAAGAACTAAGGCCAGATCTATAACAGGAGTAGCAAGCATGAGGCGTAACTTGCGTTAAGCGTAATCTGCGTATTCTAATGTAATCTAGTAATTTAATAAAAGATACGCAGTGGTTACGCTATTCTGAAGGACGGCATTCACATAGGGCGTATTGCGCGGAACGTGTAACTAATACAACCAATCGTAGATTAGAGTTTCCGTTGTATGCTTTAACAGAAATGCTAAATAGGACTTGTGATTGGTTTTCGTAACCTACGCGTCCCGAATAATACACTTCATGGGGAACCGATGTTTTGGGTTCCGTAAAACGCGCATATTTAAAATGGCTGGCAAAGTGACAAGATAAACGAAATATGTAGAAGACGAGAGCCCTCACTGCTTCGATCAAGAGTTCATCCAAAGTATCTGTAGAACCTTCCGCAGTCTTTGCATTCTCTTGGATTATTAAATAAATAAATATATTTAATTACTATAATACAATAAAATGATACAACAAAATATATGTAAAAAATGTAGTAAACATATGTTATGACATATTGTCACGACAAAATTTTTATATACAACGATGCGATCCTTATCTTCCACATAATGCTTGAAGCATTCATGCTCGACAAAATTAGTAGAAAATTGGAACAGCCATCCACAATACCCGCATTTGTGCTGAAAAGATTCAAACATGCAATGTAGAAAATAATGCATTATGATGTTCATATTGCTAAAAATTCTCAAAAATTCATGCATGTAAAACAAGAAATCAATATATGTTAAATATTAGAGAAAGAGAAAACAGATTTCATATGCAAAAAGTACGAAGACCTACTAATATACAATTTAAACTTGAAATTTTGTATCACATGTCGTGAGCAGTAGACTGTTTTTAATCGAACGCTATTAAAGCTTATATAATAAATTAGATTTTTGTTAACTTATCCTTATTTGATTATTCTTGTTCATCTTATTAATGTATAGGTATGGATGGATTAAAATTAACTTCTTCTTTGTCTTTAGTCTTTGGCAGAAGAACGCACAAATGGAGTTGTGTTTTTTTTTACAAATACGCATCAGCGTTTCTTCCGCCAGAAATTGAATTCGGCGTAACGATAATAGCGTACAAAGCATAAAATAACTAGACAGAAGTTGATACTGAAATGAAACGATGTGATTGGTCGGCGTAAATTACCGCAGGTTACGCTTAACGCAAGTTGCGCCTCATGTAACGGCACCCTCAAGAAAGCGTATCGTATCAAATTAGTACGTGTATTAAATACACATGTAGTGCTGTAAACGCTGGTGTATTAAAAATTAGAAATTTTACGTATTCCAAAGTTTGTGAAAATATCAAAAAAAGATCAAACTTGGGGAGAACAAGAAACCCGTGTTTTTTTGGAATTAGGCATAGAGAAACAAAAGTAACAATATAACAAAACGTAACAATATAACAATAATGTCTATTTTAATTTTTATTGTTTAAATTTTAACCGTATTTTAATCGCGCTCTACTCTACATAACGTATAATGCAGTAGAATATTCGACACATTTTGACATTATTTGACACAATATTTCTTGTCGAATAATCTCACGTGAAATATTTCGTGTTTTCACTATAGTTAAAATTAGCCAATCAAGTGAATGCTCACTTTTGTCATTTTCACTAGGTTTTGAGATACACAATCGACTCCCTGGTGCCCTGTGGTCCAATTGCTTAGTAACTGCAGCATCTATAGCGTTTGTGGACCGTGACCGTATGTTTTGGTACTTGAAGTGTAGCGGTCAGAGCATTTGGTAGCGCATATCGGACCGCGTTTTTAGCAATAAAGCGGGAAGCACACACTTTTGCATAGGCGCATAAGCGTAAACATGAGAATCTTGATTGGTCTATAAACGTATGCATAAGAAATTCAACCAATCGAATTTCTTATGCATATATGCCTATGCGCTTATGCAAGAGTGTGTGCTCCCCGCTTAAAAAAAAAAAAAAGAAAAAATGAATACAGAAAGGAAGACTAACGATAATGTGATATTATTTAAAAAAAAATAAAAAAATAAAAAAATAAACAGAAATTCGTATTGAAAATAAGACTAATGGATATATTTCTCTTATAATATATTTTAATATTATTTCCACGCGAAATATCTATATACAAACATTTATTATATATATATATATATATATATATATATATATATATATATATGAGATATCTCCATATATATATAGAGAGATATCTCATATATGTATTTTATATATATATATCTTCACACACGCATACACACACACTTACATACATACACACATACATATTATACATATATATATAATATGTATATACAAGTGTATGTGTGCATGATAAGCAGTGATACGTCACGAGTGAATTGACAGTTTAATTAATCGTGCCACGATACCAAGCAGCGTATGGAAAGGTTATAACAATTTTTCAGAATTTTGTAAAAAAAATTATTGTTTATGCCACGATGATATAGGGAAAAAATTTTACATCTTTCATGATATATCTATATATCAAAATTAAAATAGAACTAAGATTGAAGAGGTAATGCATTTATATAAAATATATCTTTTTATATAATAATATATTTGTTATACGTCTTTCATGATAAAAAATAATTGCAAAAAAAAGAACAGGTGAAATTTTGGGAGCATAATTAAAAAAATTCGACACCTACATCTCCAATTTTTTTCTTATAAACATTTCTTTGAAAAATATTTTTCGATTTAGCACAATTATTTTATAGTTAATTAAAGATAGTTAATTAACAATATTAGAATATATATATATATATATATATATATTGAGTTTGAGCACTTCTAAGTGTGATTTTTTATATCTATGATTTTTGGTTAGCATGAACATAGCAAAATAACTTATATGTAGTAGGTAAATAAAAATGGAAATTAAAAATACATGGATACATAGACATTTTAATGAAGAAAATTACTGCTAAAATATTCTTTCCATTAATATATTGTTATGAAATTTTGTATTGAACTATTTTAGGCTGTTTGTATTAAATGTCTTGCAATATTTGTTTGTTATATGAATATTAATTGATGAAATTTACATAAATCTTTTGTTTTAGCATATTAACTGATACATTTAAAAAGAGAAACTAATTTTGAATAATTTATCATATTTATGAAAAGAACGTATAACCTAAATAAGGATTTATTTATATTGAGAAATATTTAGATATTTTTTTAATTCAAATGTTTTATTTTTTATTTTGTATATACATTAGCAGAAGCTTATATTATTTGTAATTTTTATCTTATGGAGTAAGTATTAAATTAAGTATTATAAAAAGATGTCGTAAGTACTTTATTAATACATTTATATTTGTCGTAAACAATATCACTTAACGGTTGATGCATGATATCAAAAAATATTATTTATAGCAAAATTTAATAAAAAAATTTTATTTTTTATATTTTTAGTTATTTGATGAACTTTTTATTTTATTCTAGCAGCAATAATTATGATAAAGAATAATGAATTTATATGAATTATATTGAAAGAAATAATAGACTAAATATTAACTTTCTTACAGGTTATTATATATATAATTTTTTGTATTTGTAGTGGAATAAGATTAAAAGATAGTGTTTATAATATTTGTAAAGAAAGCCTTATGATGTGCTTTATGTGAATATCATAAGTCAATATGTTTAGATTTTAATAAAACACAGATCTGAATATTTTTTAATGCATTGCAATATTTACACTTAGTTTTATATTAAAAAAATTTATATATTTTGTAATTTTAAATATTATATATATATATATATATATATATATATATATTTGCTATTAATTAGATTATTAACTAGATTACATTAGATTACTTTGCTGAAAAGTAATATAAATTTGATAATTTTAAGAAAAATAATCAGTAACTTATGTGTATTATAATATATTATATTATATTCTAATCTTTTACTTTCAATTTTATTTACAGATAATTGTTTATGAAATATCATGTTGGGTAATTCTACTGCCATTCAACGTCCAAAGGATCAAGCTCCTATCAATGGTGCTCAGAAAGGTAGAAAGGACGTATCCACTCTGATGGAACGCAGTTCGAGTCATCCAGATAATGTTTTGCTCCAGAATCTGGATCCAGATCATTTAACGCTCTGGCAACATCCAATTACTACATTACATTATTTCTTTAGCGAAGTGTTCATTAATCTACTTACTTTAGTGAAGAAAACATTGCTGTACAAACGAACTGTATTTACTATAATTTCCATTGTAATACTATTTCTTCTGTCAGCCCGATTATCTGGCCCGCAACAAGAGGTACGTTGAACTATTAGATATGTTTTTTTAAGTATATTTTTTTTTAATCCATTTGAAGACTTAATGAAGTATTAAAAGAGAGATCATTATTAATCATCTCCCTTTTTTCTCAAACTTCAATATATGTGTCCTTTATTAATATTTTTAATATACTTTCATAATTAAGCTTCACAAATTAAAATCCAATTTTTTTAGAGAATTGAATTTTTCAGTTTTTTTTTTGTATCTAAACAAAAGTTGTAGTTAACTATGGAAATTTTATTTCTCATAATTATAATTTATTTATAATTAAATTAAGGTTAAAAAATATATAAAATTATAAAATAAATAATAAAATATATAAAATATATATAAATATATATAAATCGTGATTTTTGAGATATAATATACTTTATCATTTAGTAGATTTTAGTCAAAACTGAAATACCAAAAGGAGAATTTTTTTGTCATTTTAAGTTTCCAAGAAAAGATTTTGTAACATTTTAAATGAAATTATGTATATGTATAATGTATAAGCATGTGTAAAAAATTTTATCTTGCTATAAAATAATTTTTTGTTTTATTTCCAGATTTTCAAGTTATGGGAGGCCAAGATTTTGTGGTGGTTGTATTGGGTAGGGCTAGGTGTATTATCAAGTGTAGGTCTTGGAACGGGTTTGCATACCTTTGTGTTATACTTAGGGCCACATATAGCGGCTGTCACTATGGCAGCATACGAATGTGGTGCTCTGAATTTTCCTGAACCACCATATCCTGACCAAATAGTGTGTCCAACGAAAATTGACCCAGTGTGGGCAGTAGGTATTTTAAATATTATGAAAAAAGTACGTGTGGAAGCCATGTTATGGGGAGCTGGTACCGCACTAGGCGAGTTACCGCCATACTTTATGGCTAGAGCTGCAAGGATAAGTGGACAAAACAGTAAAAATAAAAACCAAGATCTAAAAGAATTGGAAGCTTTGGAGGAGTTTGAAAATGAGGAAAATGTATCTCTTGTAATGCGTATCAAGTTATCTATGAAGCACTTTGTCGAGAAGGCTGGGTTCTGGGGCATATTAGCTTGTGCATCGGTGAGTATCCATTTTTTGTTTAATTTTTGACAAGATTTATTCTTTATTCAGTCCAATTTGCCAATCCAAAGTCATGTAATATGATTTATTTTTTTTATATTGCGTTTGTCACAAGAAAAATTTTTACAGATTCCTAATCCACTGTTTGACTTGGCTGGTTTGACGTGTGGACATTATCTCATTCCATTCTGGACGTTTTTTGGTGCGACATTGATAGGAAAAGCTGTCATCAAAATGCATATACAACAATTAGCAGTAATAATTACGTTCAATGAGGAACTTTTAGATAAATTTATTAGCTTATTAGCGGTCATACCATTTGTTGGTAGAAAATTCCAAGAACCATTAAAAAGATATTTTGTTGAGCAGAAACAAAAGCTACATGTTAAATCGTCTATGGTAAGTCAGCTTTAAATAAATTATGGTTTCTGGATCCTCATGTTAGATTGTGATATCAAAGACAAGGAACCAGGAACCTTAATAAGCAATATTTGTTGTTGAGACCAATCTATAAATAAACATATTTTTGCAGGATGGAACAACTACAATATCATGGCTGTTCGATAAATTTGTTACAGTAATGGTTTGTTACTTCTTGGTGACGATTATTCATGCACTAGCACGAAATCATCATCGTAGACGGACAAAACCATCTATTGATTAAAACTTAAGGGACATAGGACAATTAGAAATAAAGTTTTATTGCAACATGTAGATAAATATGAATTGTTTTTATGGCAAGAAAAATAAGGTATAAATATAAGAAATAAGTTACAATTTTCATTTATGCAGTTTTGGTTTGTGATGGAAGCACATATTTTACTTGATATATTATGTCACATATAGAATATTAAGTGAATCTATTTCTTTCGAATGTATGTTTATTTTGTTATGAAACTTTGTGATTACATGAAAATTCTTGCTATACGTACATATTTGCATGTATATATAAATATCTTTCTTTTTTAATGAAATATCTAAAATAGTATTTTGTAACATGTTTGCATAATTGGTTGATATTCAAGCCTTTATACATTAAATCATTAACATCGATTAAATTTGGACAATTTTGCAAACAATAAAAATATATATGCTATAATCGATAAAATTATCTAGCTAAATTTCTATAAATTCTGTATGCATGTATTAAAACAAAAATAAGATGAGAAAATCTCGAATTATCAGCTTCGATTCTTTTGCATCAGCAAAAGAAGTATGTAATAAATAATTAATTTACAAAAAAATATTAAATATTTTAATCGATTGTAATTAAAGCAATGGATGTGAGTTTATAATAAAACTTTTTATATAAGACATAGAAATCCTTCATTCTGGAATTTGTAGAATTCAGTTTTTTCCATAGCTTAAGGTTATAATCTCAAATAAGTGGAAAAGATAAAAGGAATATGTTAAATATAAGATTAATAATTTTAAATATAATTAAAATATAAGAAAATTAAGTCCATATAAGAAATATTAATATATTACAGTGAAGAACGACATAAACATGAAAATATAAAAGAAGAAAAATATTTCTTATGAAATATATATATTATTCAATAAATAATTTACAAAAACTAGTTTATTAAAAAAAAAAAAAAAAGAGAAAATTAAAAAAACAATATTTAATTTTGAAAGTCTAACAAGTATTCTCTAGTTTTTTTTATAAAGATTATTGTAATATGAATTAAAAAGAAAATATATAGCATCATTAATAAAAATGATCTGGAATGATTTGGAAAGATTAAAAAAAATTTTTTTTAATTAGAAATAAAAAAAGTTGTCTAAAATATATATTTATATAATTTTATATATTTATATATATATTTATATTAATATAAAATTATATATATATTATTAGGAATAAGTTTTTGTAAAAAATAAAATTATTAAATAATATTATATAATATTAATTATTAAATAATAAATAATTTGATTTTTTATAAAAACTCATTTTTATACTTAATATTAAAAATTTAATTTTATTTCTAATATTTTCTCTTTATTGTGCACAAACCCTGACTTGCTTATGACGATGTGAATAGACCTTTATATCACTAATCCGGCTCTGATATCAATATCAAAACGGGGAAGCAAATCGTGCAAAGTATTCGATATACATGATATAGAGGTAACATAGTAATACAATAATCATTTAGAATTCATCAAAATATTATGGACGACGAGCTCGAAGATCTAATTTTATATCAGGTGAAGAACTCTAATATATTACATAAAAATAAGTTTAAAAAAAATTTAAATATTTTTAGTTAAAAATTTTATCGATTTTTATGCTACATAGTACGTTGTTTTTTTTAGTTTAACTAAAATTTTATAAAAAATAAAATTATATTTTAATTATTCTAAATTCTGTTTTATTAATTATCTTAGTTATGCGTTTAAAATTATTTGTTTTTAAGGTTATGTTGCTTCAAGGCTGCGTTTCATTATTCATTGTCAATATTGGAAATTTATAATTAGGTGTTGCACACAATAGAAAAAAAATTAGAAATATATATATTTATTAAATATTAAGACTAAGAATTAAAAATTAAAAAGATTATTAAATTCACAATAAAAATAAAATATAAATATAAATATTATGCAATCGTGTAACTAAAAATATTTATGTTAAATATGTTATATTTAGCTTACAAATTTAAACATATGAATTTAGACGTTGCCAATCAAGTACAGGCTAAGAAAATCTCTAATCTCACCATTTTTATGATCATATTTAATTTTTAGAACATTTTTATTATCATATTTAATTTTTCAATGTTTAGTAAGTTTACTTTTATTAAAGAATAAATATAAATTTTAGAGAAATAGACACAGAAATCCTTCTGAATTTACAAAGAGATAATTTAGATAATTTTCAACTTATTCCAGGTAGCAAACGTCATTAAACGTCAAAATGACGACATCGTTTAATGATGTCAGTTTGTTATTTGAGAGGTCAAGAGTTAAAATGCAGATCTTTCTTTTCGTTATATCAAAATGATCAATCAGAAATAATAATCTTTTAGAAAAAAATTTTCTATTTTTAATTAAGAAACAATTTAAGAAAATTTTTAATTTGAGAATAGCGTTTATTAATAATGTTAAGATATTTATTTAAGTATTTAAGTTTTAAAACATTTTTTCGGTTACAGTAGTCTTTACAAAGATAAATAGAAAATACTTTTAAACTTCAAAATTAATTAATTAATTTTTTAAGTTCTCTTTTAAGAATGTTTTTTTGTAAACTAGTGTATTTCATAAAAATTAAATTATTTATGAATAATATAATTTTATATAAGAAATCATTTTCTCTTTTATATTCATGCTCATATATTATTAATATTTGTAGAATATTTAATATTTAATATATTTCCATATTTCTAATATTTTTTCTATTTATACGCAGATTCTTACTGTATTATTTAACGTGAACTATAGATTTCCAGTATTGACAGTGAATAACAAAATGTGAATAACAGAAGTCAATAATTATTTTTTAAATTAAAATAGGCTCTAATAATAAGAGATGATGTATCAACATGTTTTTAATAAAAACATGTTGATATAAATAATACTTTAATAAATCAAATGTATTATTATTATTAAAGTTTTATTCGATTTAAATTAGTAATATGAAAATTGATAAAATGATATATATACAGGATGTTTTCTAAGTGCAAAAAATTGAAGGGGATATTCCTTGGCTTATTTTGTGAAAAAGAGGTCATATAAACATATGTTATATGTCTTAAATTGTTTCGTTTTCAAAAAAAATGTGTCAAAATTGTGAAAAAATGAAAATTTTGAAAGTCTCGAAAACGTGTAAAAATATTTTATTTAAATTTGATACACGCATATGATACTCGTATATGATATTTGATATTCGCTCCGCGAGTGTACTTAATTTTAATTAGCCGAATTTCAATTATATACAATAACTCTTCCAAAAAAATTAGACACTGATAAAAAGAGGAAAAGATAGGATAGACAACTTAAAAAGAACTGATGTCGTGTATAAAATTGAATGTGCGAATTGTGATTCTACGTATATTGGATAGACAAAGAGACATTTAGAAACGCGCATCAAAGAACATAGAAATAATATAAAAAAAGACACTACATTGCATTCAGTCGTTAGTTTGCATCGGACTTGCAACGATCATGAGTTCCGTTGGGATTCTCCGATGATCTTGCAGCTTGCATCAAGAAAAACAAACAAGAAAAAGAGAAATTGCAGAAATGTTTTATATAAAAAAACAAAGTAAAGGCATTAATTTACAGAAAGATACGGAGAATTTTATTGAGATTTATGATCGTGTTCTTGACG
The DNA here is from genome assembly GCF_048542155.1 of Nylanderia fulva. NCBI lineage: Eukaryota > Metazoa > Arthropoda > Insecta > Hymenoptera > Formicidae > Nylanderia > Nylanderia fulva. Next base: position 108,580 of record NW_028190295.1, read on the forward strand.
CTATTTAAATTATCTTTATTTTTACCTACTTATTTATTTTTATTTGACTTTGTTATGAGGTTTTAGATTGCGAAAGACACATTAGTTTTGTCTCAATTTTCTTAACGCGTAGTGACTAAGTTCTTGCTAACTGTTAACATCTATTTATTTCTTGCTTACTTCTGTCAATTCTACATTGTTTATTATTAAAACAATGGTGAATATTGTCGGTGGTATGCAGTGAATTTGATTTACTGTATTAATTTATTATGCATTTACGTTTGGTATATAACATATTTTTGTATATGAATTTATAATTATTTGTTGCGATGAAATGTATTAAAATTATAATTATTTTTATGTAACTTTTTATAGATTTACTTGAAAAGGGCTGCAATGACAGCCGAAACGTTGTATTTTAACTAATTATTTATAATAAATGATTGCCAGTTTGGTCGACTTTTACCATTGAAGAAAGATTTTTATTAATTATTACTGGTGAACTTTAAGGATTATTATCTATAATATTTAATATTTAATATTTTAATATATACATATAAAAAGATAAAGTTTGTTCCATTGTTTGGAGTAATCTCAGAGCCTACTGAACCGATTTGAAAAAATCTCACTGGTAGATAACTTAAATTTTCCTGAACATGCCATCATGTTGCAACATCTACAAATCGGGCAATAAAAAAGAACGTGCGCGTCGTAAAAAAATACGTCTTTCACTTTTTATATTCTAATTTAATGTAAAAACAACGACGATCGATTTTACTGAAATCTTTACTAGTACGTTTGTAGACATCTTAGAAAGTTGTGTTTATTTAAGAAATATCCTATATATATATATATATATATATATATATATATATATATATAGTAGATTTATTTATTATATAGTAGATTTTATTTATATAAACAAATACATATATCTATATTATCAATTTTTAGATCTATTCTATAAAAGAAAAAGTGTGGTTCTTTTCAATATTAAATTATTTATTTAAGCTACTAAAAAAATCTAAGTTGTTTATCATTTTCACAGACTTATATATCACATATGAAGCTTGTGTCCAAGTTTGCTGTGAGCATTCCCGCTGGATTAAATGCTGGAATTTGCAATCCTTTAAGTTACCTCTATAGAAATATGCGAATCTATTTGAAACCAGAAGTACTTGTTTGTGGTATAATTCTGGCAATAATTTTGTTTTATATACAAGCTTTGGATATCTGGGCTAAAGGAGTTCTAGGAAAAATTCAATACACTCTGGGACGTACCACCAAGGTATATAAATGGGGCATTATTTATGAAGTGATTCACCTAAATTTTCAAAGTTTTCCAATCACGCTGAAATTTGCAAAAAGTGTAGCCTTATCAAAAGTAAAATTATTCCTCAAGTTGTTTGGTCCATGTCCTACGGGTTTTTTGTTAACAGGGACTTGAATTTTCATCATTTGGGCCGTTATGTCCAATTTCAAACGTTGATAAATTTCAGAAAATTACTTCGATTTTAAAAAGTAAGGTGTGGTTTCGAAAGGTCTTTTTACGTACTTTAATCCTGTAAAATTAGTTTTTTCTTTTAATAATAATATTTTAGATAAGATTTGCAAAAAACAAAGTAAAAATCAATTTTTTCTCAAATTTAGACATTGATTTTCTTAAAAAAAAAAAAAATCTTTAAAGAAGTAGAAATATTCCCCTTTAAAACGTTTCCAGGACCAAGATGGGCAGGCTTTTAGCTTTTAAGATATAATCCATTGTAGAACCAAACGCGTCATTTACGATATAGTAGGGCGCTGTTACAAATACAGAAAGATATCTGGTCAGTTCTTTTGCTTGTGGCCAGGCGTGATGACTTCTCATATATATATATATATATATATATATATATATATATATATATATATCTATATATATATATATATATATATATACACATGTACATATAGACTAGTAAAAAAAATAGGGAACACTTTTTAAACCTTAAAAATTAGGCCATTTTCAAACTGTTAAAACTCGGCGAAAAATCATCGGAAGACAAATATTAAAAAACCGTTTTAAAGCTCGAAGTTTCAACTTTAACGCACAGTCGATGTATTTTTAAATTTTGTTAATCTTCCTTATTGTATGCTTTAGAAACGAACATACTGTTTTGTTTATTAAAATTATGTATCTTTAACAACTTGAAACTCGATAAAAAAAGTTTCTTTCGAAAAATTCAACTAACGTTTTAGAAAGTACATTTTTCCTACAAGACGCTTTTTTAAAAAGTTTCCTACGATTTTTTTGATTGACTTAGACGATTTTGAAGCAAATCCTATATTTTTTAGAGATTATGTCGTAACTCGGTGAAAAATCATCGTAGACAAAAGATTAAAAAAGTATTTTAAAGCTCGAAATGTTAACTTTAACGCGCTATCGGTGATTATAAAAAATTTTTCTATCTTCCTCATTTGGTGCTACATCTAAAAATAATGATTTGTTCTTTAAAATTGCATATGTTTGACACACTGCAGTTTAATGAAAAATTTTTTTAATATACATATATAAAATATATATAATATAAAATACATATATAAAATTTTTTTATATACATATATACATACATATATATATATATATAATATATGAGAAGTCACCACGCCTGACCACAAGCAATAGAACTGGCCAGATATCTTTCTGCAGTAACAGCGCCTGAACTGTATCGTAAATGACGCGCTTGGTTCTAAAATGGATTACATCTTGAAAACTAAAAGTCTGCCCATCTTGGTCCTGGAAGCGTTTTAAAGGGGAAGATTTATACTTTTTTAAAGATTTTTTTGAAAAAAATCGAAGATGTCTAAATTTGAAAAAAAATTGATTTTTACTTTATTTTTTGAAAATCTTATCTAAATTGCTATTGAAAGAAAAAACTAATTTTACAGGATTAAAGTATGTAAAAAGACTTTTCGAAATCACACTTTATTTTTTAAAATCGGAGTAGTTTTCTGAAATTTATCAACGTTTGAAGTTGGACGTAACGGCCCAAATGATAAAAATTCAAATTCCTGTTAATAAAGAACCCGTAGTACGTGGGCCAAATAAACTTGAAAAATAATTTTACTGTTGATAGGACTACACTTTCTATAAATTTTAGCGTGATTGGAGAACTTTGAAAATTTGAATGGATCACTTTATAAATAATGCCCCAAATGTGCATTATAAAAATATATTATTTACTACAATAAATAAATAAATATATTATTCACTGCTTATGTATATATATATATATATATGTATATATTTTCTCTTCTTTTTCTATATTATATATCCCTTTACGCAGGCGTCCAAGCTGAAATTCTTAGTTAATGATTCAGTGGATAATGCGGTAAAACTTAGTTGGGAATTAAAACAAAATCATATTGCAGCATATGCTGTGCAAGGACACAGAGCTCGGATGGAAGATCGTTTTGTGGTGAATGAAGACATAAATAATACTGGAGTTTCTTTGTTTGCAGTGTTCGATGGCCATGGTGGGGAGGTATTAATTTCACTTAGATTTATAATTTTTTAATATTATTTTAATATTGCATTTTTTGAAATATTATAAGATATTTATAAATAAGAGGATAAAATATAAGAATGTAATAAAAATTCATTAAGGATTCGAAGGTGTCCCATTTTAATGTCATACCTCAAATAACTTTTTTATTTTTGATTGTAGAAGAAAATTTTTCAACAAAAGTTTTTTGGCTTCGAGGGAGACATAAGATGGTGCCGTTAGTTTGACCTTGCTTGAAGGTCACGTAAAAGTCACCTTCAATTTCTTATATGGAATCACCTATTTTTCATTACATATTTTGTAGCATATCTTAAGAGCTTTCAAAAACTCTATAATAAAGTATTTTTTAATTAAGTACTTTTTGAGTTATGAAGGTTCGAAAGTTAACAATTTTTGACATACAATCAGTGTAATATTATCTAAATAACAAACTGACGTCATTTTGACGTCAAAATGACATATGCTTACTACCTGAGGTTTTTTCTTTTAAATTTCTCGAAAGCCTTTAATGCTTGTCTGAGTGCTAAGGAGATAAGCGACGCTTATTGAAGGAGGATATTCTCTCTTATAAGCGACTTTTATTGATTTTTTAAAATAATAATTCTTAGGAACAAATTTTGTATTATGAAAAAATTTTTAATTAGAAATATAGTTTTTATCAGTATCTAAAAAAAAAAATAAAAATTCTAAAGTCACTCTTTTAAACCAAAATATTTTAAAAAAGTATAATTTAATTTTTGTTATTTTTTTCAGTTTGCAGCCAACTATGCTCGTGATAAACTCATCTCCAATATTAACAAAAAGATTATTGAATTGAAAAATATGCTGGCTGGCAACACGCTTATTTATCATGATCAGCCGAGTGTGAATAAACCAGAAGAAAAGAAAAGCGACAATAAGACCGATGAAAAATTGTCGGAACGAAGAAAATCTTTTCGTAAAGTTGCGAGTACTTCTTTGACGGATGATTGCATGAAAGAAGCTATCGAAGTGACTGATTCAGAATTACTCAACAAATTGCAGAACATAACACCGATTACAAGAAAGGTAGAGTATAATGTATAAATGAGATTTTTTAACAATTATATATGTGTGATGTTATACATATATTTAAAATATATTTTAAATATATGTATAACATTACACATATATAATTACATATATGTAATATATATCTTATACATATAAATATAGGTCTAAGATATATATTACATATATTAAATATATTTTAAAATATATTTAATATATGTAATATATATCTTATATATATTTAAAATATATTTAATATATTAAATAAAATATATAAAATATATTTTAAATATATTTTATCCTCAATATATTTACATGAACATAAATACTGACAACATATATACAGATTTGCATTAATTGTGAAGATGGCTAAAAAATTTTCTAACTTAAACATAAGTTATTAACGATCTTTGTGTAGTTTATTATATATTTAATTCACTTGTATTTCATACTCCTTGTGACAGTCTGTGAAAGTACGGCAAGCGGCAACATTCGGCGCCTGCGAAATAATTAATTGCCTACGACATAAAGTGGCCATTCTTTGACACAGTCCAAATTAAATTATACATTTGATGAGTCTCTGTACCTCGTTATCTATGGTGTGTTACGCATAAGTGTTGATTCTACACAATTCTACAACCGAAGAAGGACCTGAAGATTGTTGGATGAAGTATTAGCGCTATTATAAATATATGTGGATAATAATTAAATTAAAAAAGGTGAAATAGAGTTTAAGTGTATTAATTGTGTAGAATACCAACCATTACGTGAAAGAAAAAAATATGGTTTTTTCAGACTTTTCTAAAAAATAGAATGGCTAAAATGAAAAAGAAGAAATGTGAGCCAAAGATACGTTTGAAGTTCTCGTGCTGTTTCTGATGTGTTTCTCGTCAAGTTAGCTTCTCTTCAAGGTCACAAGTCCATTAAGGGAGCTCTTTGTCTCGTGAAAGATGAGAATAAAACAACTTACACACTTGACAAGTATCTCCGCTGCTCTCATCATTGCCAGAGGAATGTGCAAATCTCTTCTTTTTGAAAGTATATCAATAGATGCACCCAACTTGATGCATTGTGAGATGTAGTCTGATCCGCAGCTTAAGACCAGAAGACACTGAACCACTGAAAACTGTGATAGTCAAGAACATTTTTGAAGGAAATGGACAATAACCCTATTTTGAGTTACAAAATATTAATATAAAAAATTTTTGTATATATTGTATAAGTGTATTGTAAACATAACTATTGTATATTTAATTATTTATAATATGTATATCTTATAAATACATTTAAATATTCTTTGATGATTATTTCATTTTAATTCATTGTCTTTTATATAGAATTATCTTTATGAATTTATTTTTAAGTTTTATAAATTGTATATTGTTATATATAATTAAATAAAATATTTTTAATTTTTTGCACTATAAAAAAATTCATATTGGTTTTGTAAAGAGAAATCAAAATTGCAAATAGACAAAAAAATTTTTACATGAATATTTTCTATTATGTATTATTAATTATATTCGTTCCAGGCTAGACCATGCAAGCAAAATGAGGAGGAACCCAAAGTGGACTTGATGAAATATCTTGAAGGAAACAAAATTAATTATGGCAAGCTTTTAACAGATGAAGTTCTAACAGTTGATCGATTATTGGTGGAAGCTGCTAAGAAATATATGGATGTTGCTGGTAATTGTTTTTTTAAGGGTCGGTTGTTCCAACTCTTGGTAAGTTTTACCTGACAAGTAGCATATCTTTGTCTCTTTTTTTAGAACTTATTTGAAAAGAGACGAAAATATGCTACCTGCTAGGTAAAACTTATCGAGAAGTTGGAAAAATCAGCTCTAAATTAAAAAATTCTGTCTTAC